>NW_027182475.1:1200000-1500000 GCF_040938575.1 Ambystoma mexicanum
CTCTAATACCAAACCTGAGATCCTACCTCTAACATGAAATGTGATATCCAACTCTTTCCCCTTCCAAACCTGAGAGCCTACCTATAGCATGAGATGTGATATCCAAGTCCTTCCCATTCCAATCCTGAGACCCTTCCTATAACATGAGATGTGATATCCAACTCCTTCCCATTCCAACCTGAGACCCTTCCTGTAGCATGAGATGGGATATCCAACTCCTTCCAAATCCAATCCTGATAACCTTCCGTTAGCATGAGATGTGATATCCCAATGCTTCTACCAAACCTGAGACCCATACTATGGCATGAGATGTGATATCAAACTCCTTCCCATTCCAATCCTGAGACCCTTCCTATAGAATGAGATGTGATATCCAACTCCTTCCCATTCCAATTCTGAGACCCTTCCTATACCATGAGACTTGATATCTCAATGCTTCTAATACCAAACCTGAGACCCGTCCTATAACATGAGATGTGATATCCAAATCCTTCCCCTTCCAAACCTTAGACCCTTCCTTTATCATGAGATGTGATATCCAACTCCTTCCCATTCCAATCCTGAGACCCTCCCTACAGCATTAGATGTGATATCCAAGTCCTTCCCATTCCAATCCTGAGACCCTTCCTATAGCATGAGATGTGATATCTCAATGCTTCTAATACCAAACCTGAGACCCTTCCTATAACATGAGATGGGAATATCCAACTCCCTCCCATTCCAATCCTGAGACCCTTCCGATAAAAGAGATGTGATATCTCAATGCTTATACCAAACCTGAGATCCTTCCTATAACATGAGATGTGATATCCAACTTCTTCCCATTCCAATCCTGAGACAGTTCCTATAGCATGAGATGTGATATCTCACTGCTTATACCAAACCTGAGACCCTTCCTATAGCATGAGATGTGATATCCAACTCCTTCCCATTCCAATCCTGAGACCCTTCCTATAGCATGAGATGTGATATCTCAATGCTTCTAATACCAAACCTGAGACTCTTCCTATAACATGAGATGGGATATCCAACTCCTTCCCATTCCAATCCTGAGACCCTTCCGATAGCAGAGATGTGATATCTCAATGCTTATACCAAACCTGAGACCCTTCCTACGGCATGAGATGTCATATACAACTCCTTCCCATTCCAATCCTGAGACCCTTCCTATAGCATGAGATGTGATATCTCAATGCTTATACCAAACCTGAGACCCTTCATATAGCATGAGATGTGATATCCAACTCCTTCCCATTCCAATCCTGAGACCCTTCCTATAGCATGAGATGTGATGTCTCAATGCTTCTAATACCAAACCTGAGATCCTTCCTAAAACATGAGATGTGATATCCAACTCCTTCCATTCCAATCCTGAGACCCTTCCTATAGCATGAGATGTGATATCTCAATGCTTCTAATATCAAACTTGAGACCTCCCTATAGCATGAGATGTGATATCCAAGTCCTTCCCATTCCAATCCTGAGACCATTCCTATAGCATGAGATGTGATATCTCAATACTTCTAATACCAAACCTGAGATCCTTACGATAACATGAGATGTGATATCCAAATCCTTCCCCTTCCAAACCTGAGACCCTCCCTTTAGCATGAGATGTGATATCCAACTCCTTCCGATTCCAATCCTGAGACCATTCTGATAGCATGAGATGTGATATCTCAATGCTTCTAATACCAAACCTGAGATCCTTCCGATAGCATGAGATGTGATATCTCAATGCTTCTAATACCAAACCTGAGATCCTTCCTATAACATGAGATGTGATATCCAAATCCTTCCCCTTCCAAACCTGAGACCCTCCCTTTAGCATGAGATGTGATATCCAACTCCTTCCCATTCCAATCCTGAGACCCTTCTGATAGCATGAGATGTGATATCTCAATGCCTCTAATACCAAACCTGAGATCCTACCTCTAACATGAAATGTGATATCCAACTCTTTCCCCTTCCAAACCTGAGAGCCTTCCTATAGCATGAGATGTGATATCCAAGTCCTTCCCATTCCAATCCTGAGACCCTTCCTATAACATGAGATGTGATATCCAACTCCTTCCCATTCCAACCTGAGACCCTTCCTATAGCATGAGATGGGATATCCAACTCCTTGGAATTCCAATCCTGATACCCTTCCGATAGCATGAGATGTGATATCCCAATGCTTATACCAAACCTGAGACCCATACTATTGCATGAGATGTGATATCAAACTCCTTCCCATTCCAATCCTGAGACCCTTCCTATAGCTTGAGATGTGATATCCAACTCCTTCTCATTCCAATTCTGAGACCCTTCCTATACCATGAGCACTTGATATCTCAGTGCTTCTAATACCAAACCTGAGACCCGTCCTATAACATGAGATGTGATATCCAAATCCTTCCCCTTCCCAACCTTAGACCCTTCCTTTATCATGAGATGTGATATCCAACTCCTTCCCATTCCAATCCTGAGACCCTTCCGATATCATGAGATGTGATATCTCAATGCTTCTAATATCAAACTTGAGACCCTCCCTATAGCATGAGATGTGATATCCAAGTCCTTCCCATTCCAATCCTGAGACCCTTCCTATAGCATGAGATGTGATATCTCAATGCTTCTAATCCCAAACCTGAGACCCTTCCTATAACATGAGATGGGAATATCCAACTCCTTCCCATTCCAATCCTGAGACCCTTCCGATAGAAGAGATGTGATATCTCAATGCTTATACCAAACCTGAGATCCTTCCTATAGCATGAGATGTGATATCCTACTCATTCCCATTCCAATCCTGAGACCCTTCCTATAGCATGAGATGTGATATCTCAATGCTTCTAATATCAAACTTGAGACCTTCCCTATAGCATGAGATGTGATATCCAAGTCCTTCCCATTCCAATCCTGAGACACTTCCTATAGCATGAGATGTGATATCTCAATGCTTCTAATACCAAACCTGAGACTCTTCCTATAACATGAGATGGGATATCCAACTCCTTCCCATTCCAATCCTGAGACCCTTCCGATAGCAGAGATGTGATATCTCAAAGCTTATACCAAACCTGAGACCCTTCCTATGGCTTGAGATGTCATATACAACTCCTTCCCATTCCAATCCTGAGACCCTTCCGATAGCATGAGATGTGATATCTCAATGCTTATACCAAACCTGAGACCCTTCCTATAGCATGAGATGTGATATCCAACTCCTTCCCATTCCAATCCTGAGACCCTTCCTATAGCATGAGATGTGATATCTCAATGCTTCTAATACCAAACCTGAGATCCTTCGTTTAACATGAGATGTGATATCCAACTCCTTCCATTCCAATCCTGAGACCCTTCCTATAGCATGAGATGTGATATCTCAATGCTTATACCAAACCTGAGACCCTTCCTATAGCATGAGATGTGATATTCAACTCCTTCCCATTCCAATCCTGAGACCCTTCCTATAGCATGAGATGTGATATCTCAATGCCTCTAATACCAAACCTGAGATCCTTCCTCTAACATGAAATGTGATATCCAACTCCTTCCCTTTCCAAACCTGAGAGCCTATCCATAGCATGAGATGTGATATCCAAGTCCTTCCCATTCCAATCCTTAGACCCTTCCTACAGCATGCAATATGATATCTCAATGATTCTAATAACAATCCTGAGACCCGTCCTATAACATGAGATGGGATATCCAACTCCTTCCCATCCCAATCCTGAGACACTTCCGATTGCAGAGATGTGATATCTCAATGCTTATACCAAACCTGAAACTCTTCCTATAACATGAGATGTGATATCTGTTAGGAAAGATTTAATAATTGTAGGTAATTTTCCTTCCATGTGGCAACCCCTAAACTTTTTGCTGTTGTTTTTCACCTTGTTCTCGACTTTGCCAGAGAAGTGCAGCCTTCTGCCGCACTCCTCTGGGATTTCGCTCCTTTCTTACGGGGAAACTGACATGCCCTTAAGACAGTCAGTACCGGGAAACGCTGTTTTCCGTAGTTTCTTTTATCATGTTGCGGCTTTCGTGCAACATGACACAAGAGGGCACTGTAAGCTAAGCTGCTGCTCTCTTGGGATTCTAGCCTTCTACAGGCCCTAGATACTCTTTCAGGATTGTAACTGATCGGTGCAAGTGATTCACGGACGGGAATGGTGGCAGCGATCGTTTCTTGTGTTTTGAGCTCCTTTTGGCGTTCTAAGCACGTTTCTCGCACTTAACCCAAAATGGTGGCCTGGCTCCCAAAATGGCCAGACCACGAGGCTCCTTTGTCCTGTCCGCTGACCGTCTTGCTCCCTTCACCTTCCCCAGGTCGAGCCGACCCGGGGCCTTCCTTATTTGGGCATGTACTTTCCCGCGAAACACAGATGCTTTCGCGGGCTTCTACATGTCTTGTGTGTGCCTCCAGTATGTGGGCTGGGATGTCTGGTCCCGTGTGAATGCCTGGGACCACCGTGGTCCGTGATAGGTCCACGAATGGTGTGAGTGTTGATGAGCGGATCTCCCATTGGGTCCCCACCGTTTTGGCGCGAAGGGAACCGTGGATAAGAGGGGGCTGGAAACACCACTACCATGTCGATCTCCTGAGTTCTCACGAACAAAGGAATACAGGAGCCAAGTATCCTGCAACCAAGAGGCTGAACCGAGGAATCGCTGGTGACCAGCTGAAGGACTGCTCCTTTGCACTGCTGTCGCCTTGTGAAACCCTTTTCACCTTTGATCGAACCAGAAGGCCTGTACTAGTACTTCGACCCTTGAAATAGCGGGGACAGCTATTCTCGGCATCTTCACCATCTCCTGCTAGTAAGCCTTCGGAAGCGTCTCTGGGCCATCCAGCAGACTGACCAGCCTACACAGGAGTCTTGCTCTGTAACCGCCACCAGGTTGTGTAGTATATCGAGTCCTTGTCACTCTCACACGATTCGTACACTTGGCGTTCCCAGGTCTGAAGTGAGTAGTGTACATTTGGCTCAGATACACACGGCCGCTCCGTTGCCCTGCTGTGGTAACAAACTGTGCGGGTTCCTTCGTTTGGGACGTCTTTTACTCAACTCTGCTGCTGCAGACTCAACACGACGACGAGACGTCCCCTGCTCTTCTGAACCTGCCAGCGACTGAAACTGACGCGGAGAAGCCTGGGTCTGCTTGCATCGGGGTCCGGTGAGTAGCATAGCTATGAACTGGTCGCCCTCCTGCAGGAGCCCATAGCTTTTCCCCGCTGTGTCAAAACAGCACGCCTTTCCGTACTCGCGCTCTGCTTCTGCCCACAGTGGAGGCTGCGCTTGAGTCGCAGAACACTGTTGTTCTTCGTTTGTGCACTAAACTGAACTGCCTGATCTCCCTCAAAGAGAATCCCCTTTTGCCCGTTGGCACCAGCGTGTGCAGGTACTTTTGAGCACAAGGCTCCACTCTTCGTAGGGCTCGGACTTCCTTTTAGTTAGGTGCCTCTGAAGGCGGACTGGGTCTAAGCATTATTTCACACTGCCTGTTTTCCTTCCCTTTTAGGTGGACTACACATTTCGTGCATCTAACGCTTGAGACTTGTTTGTATTTGTATATATATTGTATTGGTATGGTATGTGTTGGTTTACTAGAGTTGTATTGTGATTTCTCGCTACGGTCATTGTTTTAAAGGCCTTGGAATAAATGTATATATATTTTTAATATAGCACCTGTTTGGAGTAGTTTGTAAGTGTCCTTGCTTTGTGTGCTCATTGCAGGCTTTCAGTCACCCTCACCCCTCTTGAGACCTAGTCTTGACCGCCGCGATCGCTACCTTGATTGGTCTGGCTTGTCCAGAGGTTACCCTGTTCCAAGTAATTAGGTTGGCCTTCTGAACTTCTGCGCCACCAGGACAGAGTTCAGAAATCCGTCTTAACAAATTGGTGTACAGTGGTGGGATCCGACTGAAGGTATCCAGTGTTGCGCACGAACTAAGGCATTTCAAGTTATTCCTACCAGGACATGTAGTGAATTGTTGTAGTATAACTTTAAAAAGGCCATAGTCCTATCTAACAGTATGGAAACAAATACCTTGTTAACTTTAAATGCTTCCAAATCAGAAACATTGAAAAAAATGTGTGCGGAGAGAGGTGTTTCCTCTCAAGGCACGAAATTGGATATGATCAAAAGAATCGTGGCGTGGCAAGAAGCGCAGCTTGACGCTATAACTTCTGAGGACAGTGCGGAAGGAGGTGGGGCTGCTCTCACTGGTAGAACCGACGGTTCTGCCGCTGCACTGATCCACCGCGACCACGAGGACAGGGAGGATGAGATGTCTAATGTTTCCTCTGCCAGTGTTGATGGGGAGGCTATGCTTGAATTCAAGAAGCAAGAGCTGCGGTTTAGGCAGAAGGAGCTTGAATTCAGCATAGCCAAACTAAAAATCGAACAGTCAGAAAAACAGAAAGACAGGGATCACCAGTTGGAACTCGCCAAGCTTCAGGTTGCAAATGGGTCCAAGGGTCCTGGACATGGGTCTGGGGCCTCCTCTCATCCACGGTTTCCGAAAGATCTGGTCATTGTGTATGAGGAAAGGAATGACATTATGGGCTGGATGAATGCGTTTGAGTATGCATGCGAAGTTCAACAAGTTGACAATGCTGATAAGATTGCCTGGTTACTCAGCAGACTGCCCCATTCTGGCTGTAGTGCCATTATGGAAATGTCGAAGGCTGAGCAAGCTGATTTCGCAATGTTAAAGCAAACTCTCATTTTAACGTTTGGGAAGACTCCGGCCCAATATTTGAAACGATTCATAGAGTATAAGAAAAAGGAAGGTGGTACTTGGGTATTTTATGTCACTGAATCCTTGAAAAACTTAACTGGCTGGGTCGAAGGTTATAAGGTTTCTACCTTCGAAGGCATGATACATCTTGTCATGCTGGAACACATTTTTGCATCTTCTTCCCCGGAGCTTAAGCAGCATTTGG
This sequence comes from Ambystoma mexicanum, assembly GCF_040938575.1. NCBI lineage: Eukaryota > Metazoa > Chordata > Amphibia > Caudata > Ambystomatidae > Ambystoma > Ambystoma mexicanum. The sequence continues at coordinate 1,206,939 of NW_027182475.1, forward strand.
CCGATTCGAAGGAGATAGATCCTAAGAAGCTGGCCATTGCAGCAGACTTATGGGTGTCACATCGAGTGTCCCATAAGGACAAAACTCATCCTGGTAAGCAGGAGGAAGGGAAAAAGTCCAAAGATAAGGAGGGTGGAGAATCTGATAAATCTTCTTCTCAAAAGGGCCACAAAAAGAAAAATAAGGGTAAGACACAAGAGAACTCACAGGGTAGTGGAGGTCAGCCTCCGAAACAGAACTCTGGTTACAATAAGCCTCCCTATGTAAACAGACCCAATGGATCTTGTTTTGCTTGTGGAGCAACTGACCACGTGAAGGGGGATCCCCGGTGTAAGGTTTGACCTTTGGGGGTCCACTCCGCTAATCTGGCCTTCTCCTCCTACGAGGAAGAAGAGATTACAGGAGCATCCTTCTCCTCAGACTCATTTCCCAGCGGGATAGAGGCTGAGGTAGTTTTAGTTTCCCTGGGTTCCTGGGATCCTAAAGTCGCAGAGGCTTATGCTAGGATTACAGATAATACCAAGCACTACTTTAAAGACAGTGTGCTGATCAATGGAGTAGATACTCCAGCTCTTAGGGATAGTGGGTGCAGTCGAACTGTAGTGGATTCTACCTTGGTAGACTCAGAGGAAGTTGCCAGAGCTACTCTGATGCCCACTAAGTTGGCTGACGGCCCACTCCGTATGTTCCCAGTAATACCTGTAAATCTTACTTTAAATGGTACAGCAGTCAGGATTCCAGTGAGCATTCAGAGAAACGTCCCGGCAAAGGTCTTGTTAGGTAATGATCTCAGAGCTTTAGGGCTCGTAGGAGACACTGCCGAAAGACCCTACACACGGTCTCAAGCACGGGCAGCATTGGCCAAGACCAATACGCCGCCCCAGGCGAAGGGGAAACCCAAGGCGAAAGGAGTCAACAAGTCAAGACGAGGGAAAGAGAATATTCCCCCGAGCTCGCCTACCACTGCGGTGGAGGAAGTTGGTCAATCGCCCGGGCCTGACGAGGAGGTGGCGATGCCTGAAGTATTTGACCCCAACGACCATCCTGAACTAAAAGACTTGTTAGTTGAAGGAGGTCCTGATAGGGACGAATTCAGTAAAGGCCAACGTGAGTGCCCATCTCTGGAAGGCCTAAGGAGACAGGCCTGCTCCCAGCTTGAGGGTGAACCTCCTGGGACGCATAGGATTTATTGGGAAGGTGGACTCCTGTATAGTGAGCCCACAGAGTCTACAGAAGGAGACCATAGGAGGTTGGTGGTTCCCCTTGCTGTTAGGCCCTTCCTCCTGCAGTTGGCGCATGAAGTGCTCCTTGCTGGTCACCTTGGTATTAAGAGGAGCAAGCAAAGGTTATCCATGCACTTCTACTGGCCCAAGATGGGGGTGCAAGTAGAAAGTCACTGCAGGAGTTGTGCCTCCTGCCAGTTATCTGGTAAGGTTGGCTCGACAATCCAAGCTCCGTTGGTACCGCTCCCAGTTGTGGGGGTACCATTTGAAAGGGTAGGGATCGACATCGTTGGTCCCCTTGACCCGCAAACATCCTCGGGCAATAGGTTTATCCTGGTGCTGGTCGACCATGCAACCAGATATCCTGAGGCCATCCCATTGAAAAATGTAACTGCCAAGTCAGTTGCAAAAGCTTTACTTGGCATATTTACTAGGGTTGGCTTCCCTAAAGAAGTTGTGTCAGATTGTGGCAGCAACTTTATGTCAAAGTATATGCAGGCTATGTGGAAAGAATGTGGGGTCACCTACAAGTTCTCTTCTGCATACCACCCCCAGACCAATGGTCTGGTGGAACGTTTCAACAGAACGTTAAAAAGCATGATTGGGGCTCTGGAGAAGCTTCAGAGAAGACAATGGGATCTTCTTTTACCATGCTTACTGTTTGCCTACCGAGAGGTACCACAGGAGGGTGTTGGCTTCAGCCCCTTCAAACTTCTGTTTGGTCATCCTGTACGGGGACCCTGTTAATAAGTAAATGACCACACTTCACTGCAATCCTTGTCTTTAGTGAGGATTTATTTAGTTAGTTCATCCAAGAGAAAGGCCCCAGGCTGCAACATTCCAAGAATTCCTCGCTCGCTTGGTCGACTATTCGTTCACCTGACAGCCGGGTTCCATTCAAAGATAAACAACTGCAAGCCGCAGCCGTGTGTGTAACGGCAAGACAGTGAGTAATTAAGGTAATGGCAATCCAAATAGTGAGTGACCTCAGGTGGGACCTCTGCTGGTGTTGTCAGCGCAGTCTCTCGTAGTTGCAAATCACAAACCACAAATCAACCTCCTCAGTATTCGTGCTCTGCTCCAGGATTCCTTCGTGGTTCACTTCACTCCCAGGCACTGACTTTTTCCTCAAAATTCGTACTCCGCTCCAGGATAACGGCCGTGTTTCTTGCCGGCTATTACACATGTAGTGTGCCGCTCCGTCCGGTTGCTTCCAAACTGTAATCAATATTGCTGCTGCTGGGGGCCTTTTCTCCTTGGCCCAATCCTCGTCGCCAATGTTAATAAGTAAATGACCACACTTCACTGCAATCCTTGTCTTTAGTGAGGATTTATTTAGTTAGTTCATCCAAGAGAAAGGCCCCCAGCTGTGGGCTGTCCTCCTGGTCTCAATCCTCTCTCTGCTGCTCGAATCTGGAACCCTTGCTTAATCATAACAACAAAGATTCTTTGGTAACTAGGTTACATGGCAGCAGCTGAAATGATGTAAGTATAAACACATTGATGTAAGTCTAAACACCTCCTAACAGACCCTTAGCCATAGTCAAAGAGGGATGGGAGATGCCCACTCCCCCTGTTACTACCAACGTAGTTGATTATGTGCTAGGGCTCAGAAAACGGATGGTACTTCTGATGGGCTTGGCTAGTGATAAATTGAAGGCAGGACAAGCACTGGTGAAACATTGGTACGACCAGAAAGCTTCCCTCATCAACTTTACACCTGGTCAGCAAGTCCTGATCATGAATCCCATAAGGCCTTGAGCTTTACAGGACAAATGGTCAGGCTCTTACACAGTGGTGGAGCCCCTGGGTGAGGTTAACTATTTAGTGGACCTTGGAAGGCCTGGACAGGCTCCAAAAGTGTTTCACGTGAATAGGCTGAAGGCTTTCGTCCCAAGAGTCGAAATCGCAGCACTGTTACTGGCTTCAGATGTTGAGGAAGAGGAGTCTGAACCTCTCCCCGACCTGTTCCAAAGCGGTCCTTCAGATAGCTCCTTTGAGGGAGTCCGAGGGGCCCCTCACCTGACTTCTGATCAGCAGGCTGAGGTGAAAAGTTTGCTTAGGCAGTTTTCCCCCCTGTTTTCACAGTCGCCTGGTTTGACACCTTGGTGCAAACATAACATAGACACAGGAGACAGTGTACCTACCAAAAGTAGGGGATACAGGATGTCAGACAAAGTACGGTCTTATATTAAAGGATAGTTCCGGGACTTTTTTTTTTATTGTCCCTACGGGTCGGCCATGTGTTTGTAAGCATAAATCGGTAGATCGTAGGAAACTTTCCTATGGACCTTACCCGACTTTTCGCCCATTATCGCACTCGAAATCAGCCTCCATTTTGTGATAATCCTATCATTTCGCCCCATCGACCTGGCTCACCTGCCTTTGCGGCACTAAATCAAATCCCCCGCCCCTGAGCCTGACATCAGCAGACGCGTACTGCCCATTTCAAGCACGTCTCGTGTCAACAATCGCTGCGCCTCAGCTATTGACGTGTTGCCATGGAAATGGCAGGACGCCTCTTTCCCCAATAAGTATAAACAGACCGTTTCACAACATACAGCAGCAGATTTTCGATTCCATTCCTCTCTCTGTGTTACTTTGTGTATTCTGTGACTCGTTTCAGTGCTCTGGTCAGCTACCTTCGCCGCTTGTAGCCCGTGTGAACACCTGTACCATCTCTGTAAATTATTTTACTATCTTTACCGCACAATGGCCACAATAATGCCGTATATGTACGAGCCCGAGTACACCGAGGAGGAACTACTGGAAAGGCAAGCACGCGAAAACGATGGGGATTCGGACGGCAGTTGGGAGGACCAGTCAACGGATAAAGAGCCTGGACCATGTCGCATGGACGGCGTCTCCACCTGGTGCACGTGCAATCGGTGCGAGCTAATGCCAACTGAGGAGGAGAACTGCTGCTGCCGTGAAAATTCCGGGTGCTTGGCCTACATTTCGGAAAGCGAGCAAAGTCTGCAGGAAGGCGAGCAAAGTCCGCAATGCATCACCGAGCTGCCAGAGTTCAGGGAAGCCTGCCTCTCACGGACAGTGTTGAGGATGATGATGGTGCTTATGCACGAACTTCGTGGCACTGTTCGTCCGCGTAATCCGAGTAACGAGTAAGTATACTCTGTTTGTGATGTCAGTGATGCCACCACTATTTCATGGTCGTCTCCCACATATAAAATTACATTTACATATCATTCGAACGCATGTAAATTGGTTCCATATAGTGCATTTTCTAGATATAATTTTTTTCTAAGAAAAATGACATGTGTTACCTGAATCGACATTGATAAGAAAGTTTGGTCAGTTTAATACAGTTTGCATCTTTTTTTTTCACAGGTGGTACAGGCTGGTGGCCTATCGTTGCTTCACTTGGTGGCTTCACGGGAGGCTCGGACACCGCGTTCGGAGAGTAATACCTGCCTGTGCGGTACTTGCCATTAGACAACATTTCCCCAGTGACAGTGGACAATACCGCGGATTTTCCCTCGATGTGCTGCAACCTCAACTTTACAATGTGTAATGTTTATTATTTATGTTTAACTAAAATCTAAAATAAAGCCCAACATATATTTTAACAATGGTTGTTTTGATTTTTTAAATGAATCTAGTGTATATTCTCCTGGGAGGGTGAGGTATTTATAAACTCACCCCCCTGCCTTCCATGTAGTAGATCCTGCAGCCATCCTCTTACATTCAGTTAGATGGCCTCTCCTTGGTGAGGCCCTGCGGCAAACGGGTCTTGTCTGCACGACCACCGCCCCGATCCACCCCCCCGCCCTATCAAAGGCAGTTCGCACCAGGGTACTTGCGCTGCTGGCAAGTGGAGCTGTCAGGGAGCGATAAAGGCCAAGAGGTGCCAAAGACCATGTACACTTCAAAGTGGTCTATAGAGCATGGGTTGTTGTTCCCATGTCTACCTCCAGACCCCGTGTCTCCTGCCAAGCATCCCCCCTCACGCTGGACGCCCCCCTGCAATCCACATAAGTGTGTCTCCATTCACGAGTCTTCCTGTGTCTTGTCTGCACGACCACCGCCCCGATCCACCCCCCCCTGCCCTATCAAAGGCAGTTCGCACCAGGGTACTTGCGCTGCTGGCAAGTGGAGCTGTCAGGGAGCGATAAAGGCCAAGAGGTGCCAAAGACCATGTACACTTCAAAGTGGTCTATAGAGCATGGGTTGTTGTTCCCATGTCTACCTCCAGACCCCGTGTCTCCTGCCAAGCATCCCCCCTCACGCTGGACGCCCCCCTGCAATCCGCATAATGCCACGACATATACACGTCATTCATTCACAAACACACCCCTGTTTCGAATTCTTTATAACCCACTTCATATTTCTAATGAGAACTTCTTTGCGCTTTGCTAGTCAACCCGTGAAGGTGCTGGTTATCTGCTCTTCGTCTCTGTGAACTTCCGTGACCACTTTGAGCAAACTCGTCAGTTTGCAACCTGTGAACTGCTCCCTGTTCTACGACAAGAAACTACTCTGATCCCTGCATCTAACTGTTTGTTCGTCAAGGTAAGTCCATGTACCATAATCATTTTGCGTCCAATTTTTTAATTTATATCTATTTGCTAGTAGTCATCAAATTGCATCCATGTTTTCTTTTCGTTCACGACAGTACATGCAAGGAACTAGTCACATGTTCTGAGTTTAGTCAAATTACTTTTTCTATTTTTTGAAAGTTATTGAAATACTTATCCGCATGTGAATAACGTGTATAGTTCCAAGAACCAAAACGGACCTTGCATTGAACCTTTTATGTGTCATTTAATGTTTTAACACATTGGTATTCATAGAGAATTGTTGATCTTTACTTTTCAGAACTTTCCATAATGCCTGCCTGTTCCATTGGCGGTTGCCCTTCGAAGACCCATAACAAATCTGAAGGTACTATAATGCATGTTTTCCCTAAGACAATAGATCAGATAAGAGAATGGGTCCGATATTGCGGATATCCAGCCTCTGATCTAGAAAGTAGAGTCCTAGAAGTCTTTGCGGACAAGAGGGGTGATCGATACCGCATCTGCAGCAGGCACTTTAGCCCAGACATGTACTCCACATCATTGCTAATAAAGAAGAAAACACCGCGAGCGAGGCGAAAATTGCTCTCAACCGCTATTCCCACTCTATTCGTCCACATCCCTCCACTGGTGAGTCAAGTTTACGTATTTGTCTCTCGGCCTTGCGGTAGTGTGTAGCATTAGCTAACAATAATTTCCCCATTTATGTATCCACTCAATATGAAGGCGGAAGATTCTCCATCCGTGTCGTTATTGCAGTCATCAGCCACTTCAAGCGCCTATCGGGTAATCTTACTTAGCTATTCTGACACTGACTTGTTTTAGGCATGTAAATCAATAGTTTTAATTGATCGTGTAATTATTTTACCTAATGGTACACCACAGTACTCGTCCTCTAGTCTTTGTTTTCAGTTATAATTATTGTTATCCAAAATAATGCAAGTACTGTCTTTCAGGGAGATGCTGAGGAGTCCAACGCATTGACGACAACCGTAGATGTCACTCAGATGCTCGAGGTACGTTTCCGGACAGTTCCATCGATGGAGATCATCAGATCTTGCATTCTTGTAGCGTGATTGTTACACACAATGTTTCTTTCGTTTTTAGCCATTGGTATGTCCTTCTGTCGTCGCCCTCCTATGTGTCTTCTTTTTTCAATATTGTGTTCATTACTAATGAAAGTCCTATGTTTCAGGGAGTCGATGGAGCATTAGTCCAAGAAGAAGGGGGAGCATGCAGTTACGGGTCGGCGCAACAGCTTGCAGAAGTGTGCACCGCAGTTACAGCGTCCCTTGATGTTCTTATGCATTTCGAGGTATGGATACTGACAGATCAATCATGCGAGATCAAATGACGTGATTACATCCGCTATACTTCCTTCTTTATTAACGCAAGTACTATGTTTCAGGGAGCTGACGGAGCTTCTTCAACAAGAACATCACCCCTAGTAGTTGATGCAGATCTCTGGGTGGTGACACTTCCAACGATGGAGCAAATCGAATCATATTTAGATATCCATTATTTATTTTAGACAACTGATCATTTGTGCAGGTCTATTTAGATGAGCCGTTGACGCCTGCAGAAAGTTTATGTTCTTTTAAACAAAATAGAAAACCATAGTAATGCAATTACTGTGTTTCAGGGAGTTGCTGAAGCGTCATCTTCAATAATATCATCAATGGAAGTCTATGCGGAGCCCGAGGTATGGATCTTGACAGTTCAATCTAACTAGATCAACAATGCGTGAACTATTGTCGTTTGAATGTTCTACACAATGCGTTCATTCGTGTTTTGCTATTGAGATGTACGTATGGGTATTGGTCCCCAAGTACATTTTGTGTTTTCAATATTATTATACATACTAATGAAAGTTCTATGTTTCAGGGAGTCGATGGAGCCTCAGTGAGTGATGGATGTGCTTATCATGAAAATATAGTCGTTGCAGCGCGAGAGGAAGTGGAGACATGCACACACGAGTCGGAGCAACAGCGTCCAGATGTTGAAGTTCGAGGCAAGAAAGTTTCAAAGAAAAGAAAGCAAAAGAAGGTTAGTGTCCTGTTCACTATATTATGTTGTCTTTCACTGTCAATAGTTCAATACTGTAATTTGTGTTTAAACTGAACATCCCTTTTCTAATCTGTCCTCTAGTTGCGAGTGGGTGTAAGAACTAGATCTACACAGACAGTGAAGCGAACGAGAGATGTTGCTTGTCAAACCTTTTGGCAGGGACTTGAGACTGGAGATGCATCGTGCCAATGGGAAGAATATGAAGTGATTGACAACGGAGCTATACCACCACCAGCCATTGATAGTGAATGTCCTCCTGGTAGTTTGGATGCAGTCGGAGATCAATTCACAGAATCCACACCCGCAAAAAATAAGAGCGCGCGAAAGTTGAAGACATTGTTTTTTTCTCCCATCTCCGGACAAGGAACAGATGTTGCAATGGAAGAGAATGAAGTGGACGACAATGAAACACCATCAATATCACTCAGCATAGCGGAAGACGATATCAGAGATTGTACCTTTCATGCGAGTGACATGTCCTCAACGTTACAGGCCGAACCAGCTGGGATGCAGAGTGACAGTATAAGGAAAGAGGCCAAATTCATTGTATTCGATAGCTGTTTGATGGATATTATTATGATGATGAAATGTGGGCATTGGGTTGGTGGGGAAGTATGTGGGGAGCCATTGATTAATGTGACTCGTGCAATTCGAGGCACTAACCTTAAAATACATGCCACCTGTACACAATATCATCCGTTCGCATGGTCTGCACAACCCATGCTGGGGCAACTGCCAGCAGGCAATCTACTTTGTGCAGCGGCCGCACTTTTTAGTGGTTCAAGTTTTAAAAAGTTACAGTATTTCTTTCAGTTTGTGGGAATCCATTTCATTGCGAAAAGTCAGTTCTACAAATACCAAACCGATTATCTATTTCCAGCCATCAGCGAAGCTTGGAGAATGGAAAAAATGTCAATGGAAAGTACATTCGCGGGCAAACGCTTCAGGCTAGCCGGTGATGGACAGTGCGACAGCCCAGGATTTTCAGCCAAGTACTGCACCTACCACTTTCAGGACATGGAAAGTAAGAAAATTGTGAGTTCGGTGGTCGTGCAGGTGTCACAAAGTACATCCTCAGTGGCCATGGAGAAAGTTGGCTTTGTAGCATCATTGCAAGAACTACAATCGCGGGGAATGGTGATCGACCTGATAGCCACGGACAGACACGTTTCAATTGCCAAGACAATGAGAGAAGAGTACAAAAATATAAATCACCAATTTGACGTATGGCATCTTGCAAAAACAATCAATAAAAAATTGTCGGCTGCAGGAAAAAAAAAAGATATGCAAGGTATTTCACAGTGGTCCAAGTCAATCAGCAACCATCTTTGGTGGAGCTCAAAAACATGTGAAGGGTCGTTGGAAATTCTACTGGAAAAATGGCGGTCAGTAATGTTGCACTGTAGCAACGTACATCGATGGTCGACAAATGAGCATTTCCACAAATGTGAACATGGCCATTTGTCCACAGAGGAGGCACGGAAGAAGAAGTGGTTGATTCCTTCATCACCCACTCACAAGGCCATTGAAAAGATTGTATTTGATAAAACTATAACAAGAGATTTGAGGGGACTCACGGAATTCTGCCACACAGGAGATTTGGAGGTGTTCCACAATATGTGCCTAAAGTACAGGCCCAAAAGATTGCATTTTGGCATGGAAGGCATGATAAATCGGACTCTTCTAGCGGTCTTGGCACATAACCATAATGTTGGCCGTCAACAAAGTAGGACGACCGGAACTTTAGGGACGCTTCGCTACAATAAGGCCTTCACTAAAAGAAGTAAACAATGGGTGATCAAACCAGTGTTTGAGGATATGCAATATGAGTTTATTGAGAGACTTATCGTAGATGTCCTCGATAGGCACATACATGGAGTGGTGAACGAACCTATGCAGGGGACAACTGCATTGCCACCCAACATTGCCTCTGTTCCATGTCCACCTAAAGCAGAGCTCATTGAGAAATACACATCACGGTTTAAATGATTGTAATTTGATTGTCTGTTCTCTCGAGTCTCCTCATGTTGCAGGCCCATTGCAATTAAACCAAACAGTAATATAAATCATTTTTACAAAAATTATAGAATGTTTCCGTATTACAAACACATGGCCGACCCATAGGGACAATTAAAAAAAAGGCACACAGACAAGATGCCCTTACACTAACTGCAGCTAACTAGAAATGTGTGCTCGCTCAAAGTGAAGGTCAGCTGCTTTGATGTTTTGCTCGGGTGGCGGAACGGCCCACGACCCAGTATAAGGTTCTATTGTGATTTGACCTTGACAGGCCGGGACCATCCTGAAAGACTAAGAAAAGATAATGAATAAAATTTCAGAAACGAAACGATGAGCCACGTTCATTAGAAGAAGTAACGTCGGCAAAGAAGGAGTGGTGTTTCGGGTCTGCCCTACACAGAGACACAATGGAAAATGCAAATATAATGTAAGTAACTTTTGATGAGTTTATACCGCAATTTCATTACTATACAGTGGCTTTAAAGACGGGTTCAGTTGTACTTGTTCGTTCTATGTGGCATATTGTTTTCTACCGCGCACTATCTTGAGGAGAAACATCTGCTTTTACTGAAGCACCTCAAAACCTTCCTCTTTGCTTCTGCTTTCTCTCTCCCTCTCCCCTGCTACAACTGGTCCACTGTCTGCGACCTCGGTCCTGGGCCCTTCCACTCTCCACCTGCACTGCCTCCCTGTCAACCCCTGCACTGGGGGACTGTCTCAGTATCCTACAGCCCCCCCTTCCCAGCACTTGTTCTGCACTTACCTTGCACTTGCCACCAGCTGGCCCTATTTATTTATTATTTTATGCTACTTACCTTGTACTCCACTCCCCCCCCCTCCCTGCCTCGCCACGCCTTTAAACACTTGTGTACACCCAGTAGCGCTGTCCTCGCTATGATTTTAATAAGGATCTGATGGTGAGACTAATTTCATTTTTTATGTTTTTAGGTACATCATTCACTACTGTCTGTGTCACGAGTACCGGACACCGGCGGACGGCTTCTACAGCCGCCAGTTGCTTCTCCGCGTGAACAACGTTACCACCCTGACCATTTTATGGGACGATCGCCAAGTACAAGTATGCCCTTACGCGGTACTAACGGTTAGATGCAACATACCTACCGTTGTGGTGGCCTAGTGCCTCGTTGTTGGAACAGCCATGCGATTATCAGTGCGACCGAAGAGCTTATTTTTATCGTAAACCAACACCCTGTGTACTGCACACGAACATCGCTTCCCTCAAGACGAACTAATTTGGATCGAGAGCAAAGAAAAATGCAAATCGCTGAATATTCTCTAAACATTTGATGTCCAATAAACGTACTTTGCCAAATGTACAATCTTGCCGTTTGCTTTTAAACCACGGTTTCACATTCCGAATTGTGGCGCTGTATTGTGAGATGCTCTAAGACCCTGTGTACAGCAAAGGACCATCGCGTTCCTCAATACGAACTTTTTGGAACATGAGCAAATAAAAATGCAAATCGCTGAATATTCTCTAAACATTTGATGTCAAATAAATGTACTTTACCACATTTACAATCTTGCGGTTTGATTTCAAAGTACAGTTTCATATTCCGAATTGTGGTGCGCTGTATTGTGACCTGATCTGTGTTGATTTCCGGGGTCTGTGTGGAGTCGCGTAGAAGACGCCTGGGCGCGTTTGCCTACGCAGCACAGTAACGTCACGGAGAGAGGCGGGGAATATGAATGTTTTGATAATGTCTGTTTCAGGGGAGGGGGATTTGATTTAGTGCCGCAAAGGCAGGTGAGCCAGGTCGATGCGGCGGAATGATAGGATTATCACAAAATGGAGGCTGATTTCGAGTGCGATAATGGGCGAAAAGTCGGGTAAGGTCCATAGGAAAGTTTCCTACGATCTACCGATTTATGCTTACAAACACATGGCCGACCCGTAGGGACAATAAAAAAAAAGTCCCGGAACTATCCTTTAAGACCGAGGTCAACAAGATGTTAGACCTTGGGGTGATTGAACCCTCTAGTAGTCCTTGGTCCAGCCCTGTGGTTTTCGTTCCAAAGGCAGGCACTTCTGAATTGAGGTTCTGGTGGATTACAGGGCTCTGAATGCTGTCACCAAGACAGATGCACACCCCTTGCCTCGAACAGATGAGCTGGTGGATACTTTGGGTGCCTCCAAGTACCTCAGCACGTTTGACCTCACTGCTGGCTATTGGCAAATAGCTTTAGCAGAACATGCCAAGGAGAAGACGGCGTTTTCTACTCCAGACGGCCTTTACCAATTCCGGGTAATGCCGTTCGGGTTGAAGAATGCACCTGCCACTTTCCAGAGGCTTGTGCATCATGTTTTGAATGGGTTGGACGAATTCTGTCTTGCATATCTGGACGATATAGCAGTTTTCAGTGTCACCTGGGAAGACCATGTGAAACACCTCGGGATTGTGCTCCAGGCTCTTCAGAAAGCACACTTGACCATAAAGGCTAGTAAATGCCAGATTGGACAAGGCTCAGTGTTTTACCTTGGACATGAAGTAGGTGGAGGGAGGATACAGCCTCTACCCAGTAAAGTACAAGCAGTACAAGACTGGCCTACCCCCACTACACAAACCCAAGTGAGAGCCTTCTTAGGACTCACGGGGTATTACCGCAATTTTGTGGCAGACTATGGCACCATAGCTGCCCCTCTGACTGCCCTCACAACTCTGAAGAAACCCAAGAAGGTAACTTGGACCGACGAGTGTGAGAAGGCCTTCAATGGCTTAAAAGACTCCTTGTGCCAGGCCCCTGTCCTCAGGGCCCCTGATTATCAAAGACCTTTTATCGTGCAGACGGACGCCTCTGACACTGGGATAGGAGCTGTACTATCGCAAGTAGATGAGAAGGGTAAGGAACACCCTATTGGTTTTATTAGTCACCAGTTTAAGGACAGAGAGCTCAGATGGTCCACGGTAGAGAAAGAATGTTTCTCTGTTGTGTGGGCCCTAAGGAAGCTGAGGCCCTACCTCTATGGGACCCACTTCACTGTGCAAACTGACCATAAGCCCTTAAAGTGGCTAATAAACATGAAGGGGGAGAATCCAAAGTTGCTTAGGTGGTCCATAAGTCTACAAGGCTTCGACTTCACTATTGAGCATAGACCAGGTGTCCAACATAGCAATGCTGATGGGTTGTGCAGAATGTTTAACCGACCTGAACAAGAGACTCATCCAGGGGTGGATTAGTTCCCCCTGTCCATAGTCTGGGAGGGGTGAGTGTTAGGAAAGATTTCGTAATTGTAGGTAATTTTCCTTCCATGTGGCAACCCCTAAACTTTTTGCTGTTGTTTTTCACCTTGTTCTCGACTTTGCCAGAGAAGTGCAGCCTTCTGCCGCACTCCTCTGGGCTTTCGCTCCTTTCTTACGGGGAAACTGTCATGCCCTTAAGACAGTCAGTACCAGGAAACGCTCGTTTCCGTAGTTTCTTTTATCATGTTGCGGCTTTCGTGCAACATGACACAAGAGGGCACTGTAAGATAAGTTACTGCTCTCTTGGGTCTCTAGCCTTCTACAGGCCCTAGATACTCTTCCAGAATTGTAACTGATCGGTGCAAGTGATTCACGGACGGGAATGGTGGCAGCGATCTTTTATTGTGTTTTGAGCTCCTTTTGGCGTTCTAAGCGCGTTTCTCGCGCTTAACCCAAAATGGTGGCCTAGAGCCCAAAATGGCCAGACCACAAGGCTCCTTTGTCCTGTCCGCTGACCATCTTGCTCCCTTCACCTTCCCCAGGTCGAGCCGACCTGGGGCCTTCCTTATTTGGGCATGTACTTTCCCGCGAAACACAGATGCTTTCGCGGGCTTCTACATGTCTTGTGTGTGCCTCCAGGATGTGGGCTGGGATGTCTGGTCCCAATACACATCCTGGGTGCCAGAGAGTCTAGGGTGGTGTGAATGCCTGGGACCACCGTGGTCCGTGATAGGTCCACGAATGGTGTGAGTGTTGATGAGCGGATCTCCCATTGGGTCCCCTCCGTTTTGGCGCGAAGGGAACCGTGGATAAGAGGGGGCTGGAAACACCACTACCATGTCGATCTCCTGAGTTCTCACGAACGAAGGAATACAGGAGCCAAGTATCCTGCAACCAAGAGGCTGAACCGAGGAATCGCTGGTGACCCGCTGAAGGACTGCTCCTCTGCACTGCTGTCGCCTTGTGAAACCCTTTTCACCTTTGATCGAACCAGAAGGCCTGTACTGGTACTTCGACCCTTGGAATAGCGGGGACAGCTATTCTCGGCATCTTCACCATCTCCTGCTAGTAAGCCTTCGGAAGCGTCTCTGGGCCATCCAGAAGACTGACCAGCCTACACAGGAGTCTTGCTCTGTAACCGCCGCCAGGTTGTGTAGTATATCGAGTCCTTGTCACTCTCACATGATTCGTACACTTGGCGTTCCCAGGTCTGAAGTGAGTAGTGTACATTTGGCTCAGATACACACGGCCGCTCCATTGCCCTGCTGTGTTAACAAACTGTGCGGGTTCCTTCGTTTGGGACGTCTTTTACTCAACTCTGCTGCTGCAGACTCAATACGACGACGAGCCATTGAGATATCACATCTCATGCTATAGTAAGGGTCTCAGGATTGGAATGGGAAGGACTTGGATATCACATCTCATGCTATAGGCAGGGTCTCAGGTTTGGAAAGGGAAGGAGTTGGATATCACATTTCATTTTAGAGGTAGGATCTCAGGTTTGGTATTAGAGGCATTGAGATATTACATCTCATGCTATCAGAAGGGTCTCAGGATTGGAATGGGAAGGAGTTGGATATCACATCTCATGTTATAGGAAGGATCTCAGGTTTGGTATTAGAAGCATTGAGATACCACATCTCATGCTATCGGAAGTATCTCAGGTTTGGTATTAGAGGCATTGAGATATCACATCTCATGCTATCATAAGGGTCTCAGTATTGGAATGGGAAGGAGTTGGATATCACATCTCATGCTAAAGGGAGGGTCTCAGGTTTGGAAGGGGAAGGAATTGAATATCACATCACATGTTATAGGAAGGATCTCAGGTTTGATATTAGAGGCATTGAGATATCACATCTCATGCTATCGGAAGGGTCTCAGGATTGGAATGGGAAGGAGTTGGATATCACATCTCATGCTATAGGAAGGGTCTCAGGTTTGGAACGGGAAGGAGTTGTATATCACATCTCATGTTATAGGAAGAGTCTCAGGTTTGGTATAAGCATTGAGATATCACATCTCTGCAATCGGAAGTGACTCAGGATTGGAACGGGAAGGAGTTGGATATCCCATCTCATGTTATAGGACTGGTCTCAGGTTTGGTATTAGAAGCATTGAGATATCACATCGCATGCTGTAGGAAGGGTCTCAGGTTTGGAATGGGAAGGAATTGGATATCACATCTCATGTCATAGGAAGGATCTCAGGTTTGGTATTAGAAGCATTGAGATATCACATCTCATGCTATAGGAATGGTCTCAGGATTGGAATGGGAAGGAGTTGGATATTACATTCTTGCTATGGGAAGGGTCTCATGTTTGGAATTAGAAGGAGTTGGATATCACATCTCATGTTATAGGAAGGGTCTCAGGTTTGGTATAAGCATTGAGATATCACATCTCTGCTATCGGAAGTGTCTCAGGATTGGAATGGGAAGGAGTTGGATATCCCATCTCATGTTATAGGACAGGTCTCAGGTTTGTTATTAGAATCATTGAGATATCATATTGCATGCTATAGGAAGGGTCTAAGGATTGGAATGGGAAGGACTTGGATATCACATCTCATGCTATAGGTAGGCTCTCAGGTTTGGAAAGGGAAGGAGTTGGATATCACATTTCATGCTAGAGGTAGGATCTCAGGTTTGGTATTAGAGGCATTGAGATATCACATCTCATGCTATCAGAAGGGTCTCAGGATTGGAATGGGAAGGAGTTGGATATCACATCTCATGTTATAGGAAGGATCTCAGGTTTGGTATTAGAAGCATTGAGATATCACATCTCATGCTATCGGAAGTATCTCAGGTTTGGTATTAGAGGCATTGAGATATCACATCTCATGATATCATAAGGGTCTCAGGATTGGAATGGGAAGGAGTTGGATATCACATCTCATGCTAAAGGGAGGGTCTCAGGTTTGGAATGGGAAGGAATTGAATATCACATCACATGTTATAGGAAGGATCTCAGGTTTGGTATTAGAGGCATTGAGATATCACATCTCATGCTATCGGAAGGGTCTCAGGATTGGAATGGGAAGGAGTTGGATATCACATCTCATGCTATAGGAAGGGTCTCAGGTTTGGAACGGGAAGGAGTTGGATATCACATCTCATGTTACAGGAAGAGTCTCAGGTTTGGTATAAGCATTGAGATATCACATCTCTGCAATCGGAAGTGTCTCAGGATTGGAACGGGAAGGAGTTGGATATCCCATCTCATGTTATAGGACTGGTCTCAGGTTTGGTATTAGAAGCATTGAGATATCACATCGCATGCTGTAGGAAGGGTCTCAGGTTTGGAATGGGAAGGAATTGGATATCACATCTCATGTCATAGGAAGGATCTCAGGTTTGGTATTAGAAGCATTGAGATATCACATCTCATGCTATAGGAATGGTCTCAGGATTGGAATGGGAAGGAGTTGGATATTACATTCTTGCTATGGGAAGGGTCTCATGTTTGGAATTGGAAGGAGTTGGATATCACATATGCTATAGGAAGGGTCTCAGGTTTGGAATGGGAAGGAGTTGGATATCACATCTCATGTTATAGGAAGGGTCTCAGGTTTGGTATAAGCATTGAGATATCACATCTCCGCTATCGGAAGTGTCTCAGGATTGGAATGGGAAGGATATGTATATGACATCTCATGACATAAGAAGGGTCTCAGGTTTGGTATAAGCGTTGAGATATCATATCTCTGCTTTTGGAAGGGTCTCAGGATTGGAATGGGAAGGAGTTGGATATCCCATCTCATGTTATAGGAAGAGTCTCAGGTTTGGTATTAGAAGCATTGAGATATCACATCTCATGCTATAGGAAGTGTCTCAGGATTGGAATGGGAAGGAATTGGATATCACATCTCATGCTATAGGGAGGGTCTCAAGGTTGATATTAGAAGCATTGAGATATCACATCTCATGCTATAGGAAGGGTCTCAGGATTGGAATGGAAGGAGTTGGATATCACATCTCATGTTATAGGAAGGATCTCAGGTTTGGTATTAGAAGCATTGAGACATCACATCTCATGCTATAGGAAGGGACTCAGGTTTGGTATAAGCATTGAGATATCACATCTCATGCTATGGGAAGGGTCTCAGGATTGGAATGGGAAGGAGTTGTATATGACATCTCATGCCGTAGGAAGGGTCTCAGGTTTGGTATAAGCATTGAGATATCACATCTCTGCTATCGGAAGGGTCTCAGGATTGGAATGGGAAGGAGTTGGATATCACATCTCACGCTATATGAAGGGTCTCAGGTTTGGTATAAGCATTGAGATATCACATCTCATGCTATGGGAAGGGTCTCAGGATTGGAATGGGAAGGAGTTGTATATGACATCTCATGCCGTAGGAAGGGACTCAGGTTTGGTATAAGCATTGAGATATCACATCTCTGCTATCGGAAGGGTCTCAGGATTGGAATGGGAAGGAGTTGGATATCCCATCTCATGTTATAGGACGGGTCTCAGGTTTGTTATTAGAATCATTGAGATATCATATTGCATGCTATAGGAAGGGTCTAAGGATTGGAATGGGAAGGACTTGGATATCACATCTCATGCTATAGGAAGGGTCTCAGGTTTGGTATAAGCATTGAGATATCACATCTCATGCTGTAGGAAGGGTCTCAGGTTTGGAATGGGAAGGAATTGGATATCACATCTCATGTCATAGGAAGGATCTCAGGTTTGGTATTAGAAGCATTGAGATATCACATCTCATGCTATAGGAATGGTCTCAGGATTGGAATGGGAAGGAGTTGGATATTACATTCTTGCTATGGGAAGGGTCTCATGTTTGGAATTGGAAGGAGTTGGATATCACATATGCTATAGGAAGGGTCTCAGGTTTGGAATGGGAAGGAGTTGGATATCACATCTCATGTTATAGGAAGGGTCTCAGGTTTGGTATAAGCATTGAGATATCACATCTCTGCTATCGGAAGTGTCTCAGGATTGGAATGGGAAGGATATGTATATGACATCTCATGACATAAGAAGGGTCTCAGGTTTGGTATAAGCATTGAGATATCACATCTCTGCTTTTGGAAGGGTCTCAGGATTGGAATGGGAAGGAGTTGGATATCCCATCTCATGTTATAGGAAGAGTCTCAGGTTTGGTATTAGAAGCATTCAGATATCACATCTCATGCTATAGGAAGTGTCTCAGGATTGGAATGGGAAGGAATTGGATATCACATCTCATGCTATAGGGAGGGTCTCAAGTTTGATATTAGAAGCATTGAGATATCACATCTCATGCTATAGGAAGGGTCTCAGGATTGGAATGGAAGGAGTTGGATATCACATCTCATGTTATAGGAAGGGTCTCAGGTTTGGTATTAGAAGCATTGAGACATCACATCTCATGCTATAGGAAGGGACTCAGGTTTGGTATAAGCATTGAGATATCACATCTCATGCTATGGGAAGGGTCTCAGGATTGGAATGGGAAGGAGTTGTATATGACATCTCATGCCGTAGGAAGGGTCTCAGGTTTGGTATAAGCATTGAGATATCACATCTCTGCTATCGGAAGGGTCTCAGGATTGGAATGGGAAGGAGTTGGATATCACATCTCATGCTATATGAAGGGTCTCAGGTTTGGTATAAGCATTGAGATATCACATCTCATGCTATGGGAAGGGTCTCAGGATTGGAATGGGAAGGAGTTGTATATGACATCTCATGCCGTAGGAAGGGACTCAGGTTTGGTATAAGCATTGAGATATCACATCTCTGCTATCGGAAGGGTCTCAGGATTGGAATGGGAAGGAGTTGGATATCCCATCTCATGTTATAGGACGGGTCTCAGGTTTGTTATTAGAATCATTGAGATATCATATTGCATGCTATAGGAAGGGTCTAAGGATTGGAATGGGAAGGACTTGGATATCACATCTCATGCTATAGGAAGGGTCTCAGGTTTGGTATAAGCATTGAGATATCACATCTCATGCTATAGGAAGGGTCTCAGGATTGGAATGGGAAGGATATGTATATGACATCTCATGCCATAGGAAGGGTCTCAGGTTTGGTATAAGCATTGAGATATCACATCTCTGCTTTTGGAAGGGTCTCAGGATTGGAATGGGAAGGAGTTGGATATCCCATCTCATGTTATAGGAAGAGTCTCAGGTTTGGTATTAGAAGCATTGAGATATCACATCTCATGCTATAGGAAGTGTCTCAGGATTGGAATGGGAAGGACTTGGATATCACATCTCATGCTATAGGGAGGGTCTCAAGATTGATATTAGAAGCATTGAGATATCACATCTCACGCTATAGGAAGGGTCTCAGGATTGGAATGGAAGGAGTTGGGTATCACATCTCATGTTATAGGAAGGATCTCAGGTTTGGTATTAGAAGCATTGAGACATCACATCTCATGCTATAGGAAGGGTCTCAGGATTGTAATGGGAAGGAGTTGGATTTCACATCTCATGCTATATGAAGGGTCTCAGGTTTGGTATAAGCATTGAGATATCACATCTCATGCTATAGGAAGGGTCTCAGGATTGGAATGGGAAGGAGTTGGATATCACATCTCATGCTATAGGAAGGGTCTCGGGTTTGGTATAAGCAGTGAGATATCACATCTCTACTATCGGAAGGGTCTCAGGATTGGAATGGGAAGGAGTTGGATATCCCATCTCATGTTATAGGAAGAGTCTCAGGTTTGGTATTAGAAGCATTGAGATATCTCATCTCATGCTATAGGAAGGGTCTCAGGATTGGAATGGGAAGGAGTTGGATATCACATCTCATGCTATAGGAAGGGTCTTAGGTTTGGTATAAGCAGTGAGATATCACATCTCATGCTATAGGAAGTGTCTCAGGATTGGAATGGGAAGAAGTTGGATATTACATCTCATGTTATAGGAAGGATCTCAGGTTTGGTATAAGCATTGAGATATCACATCTCTGTTATCGGAAGGGTCTCAGGATTGGAATGGGAAGGAGTTGGATATTCCCATCTCATGTTATAGGAAGGGTCTCAGGATTGGAATGGGAAGGACTTGGATATCACATCTCATGCTATAGGGAGGGTCTCAAGTTTGATATTAGAAGCATTGAGATATCACATCTCATGATATCGGAAGGGTCTCAGGATTGGAATGGGAAGGAGTTGGATATCACATCTCATGATAAAGGAAGGGTCTAAGGTTTGGAAGGGGAAGGATTTGGATATCACATCTCATGTTATAGGACGGGTCTCAGGTTTGGTATTAGAAGCATTGAGATATCAAGTCTCATGGTATAGGAAGGGTCTCAGAATTGGAATGGGAAGGAGTTGGATATCACATCTCAAGCTATAGGAAGGGTCTCAGGATTGGAATGGGAAGGAGTTTGATATCACATCTCATGCCATAGTATGGGTCTCAGGTTTGGTAGAAGCATTGGGATATCACATCTCATGCTATCGGAAGGGTATCAGGATTGGATTTGGAAGGAGTTGGATATCACATCTCATGTTATAGGAAGGGTCTCAGGTTTGGTATAAGCATTGAGATATCACATCTCTGCTATCGGAAGTGTCTCAGGATTGGAATGGGAAGGAGTTGGATATCCGATCTCATGTTATAGGACGGGTCTCAGGTTTGTTATTAGAATCATTGAGATATCATATTGCATGCTGTAGGATGGGTCTAAGGATTGGAATGGGAAGGACTTGGATATCACATCTCAAGCTATAGGTAGGCTCTCAGGTTTGGAAAGGGAAGGTGTTGGATATCACATTTCATGTTAGAGGAAGGATCTCAGGTTTGGTATTAGAGGCATTGAGATATCACATCTCATGCTATAGGAAGGGTCTCAGGATTGGAATAGGAAGGAGTTGGATATCACATCTCATGCTATAGGAAGGGTCTCAGGTTTGGTATAAGCATTGAGATATCACATCTCATGCTATAGGAAGGGTCTCAGGATTGGAATGGGAAGGATATGTATATGACATCTCATGCCATAGGAAGGGTCTCAGGTTTGGTATAAGCATTGAGATATCACATCTCTGCTTTTGGAAGGGTCTCAGGATTGGAATGGGAAGGAGTTGGATATCCCATCTCATGTTATAGGAAGAGTCTCAGGTTTGGTATTAGAAGCATTGAGATATCACATCTCATGCTATAGGAAGTGTCTCAGGATTGGAATGTGAAGGACTTGGATATCACATCTCATGCTATAGGGAGGGTCTCAAGTTTGATATTAGAAGCATTGAGATATCACATCTCATGCTATAGGAAGGGACTCAGGATTGGAATGGGAAGGAGTTGGATATCACATCTCATGCTATAGGAAGGGTATCAGGTTTGGTATAAGCAGTGAGATATCACATCTCATGCTATAGGAAGTGTCTCAGGATTGGAATGGGAAGGAGTTGGATATCACACCTCATGTTATAGGAAGGATCTCAGGTTTGGTATAAGCATTGAGATATCACATCTCTGCTATCGGAAGGGTCTCAGGATTGGAATGGGAAGGAGTTGGATATTCCCATCTCATTTTATAGGAAGGGTATATCAAGTCTTAGCATGAGATGTGATATCCAGCTCCTTCCATTCCAATCCTGAGACCCTTCCGATAGCATGAGATGTGATATCTCAATGCTTCTAATATCAATACTGAGACCCTCCCTTTAGCATGAGATGTGATATCTAAGTCCTTCCCATTCCAATCCTGAGACCCTTCCGATAGCAGAGATGTGATATCTCAATGCTTATACCAAACCTGAGACCCTTCCTATAGCACGAGATGTGATATCCAACTCCTTCCCATTCCAATCCTGAGACCCTTCCTATAGCATGAGATGTGATATCTCAATGCTTCTACCAAAACTGAGACCCTTCCTTTAGCATGAGATGTGATATCCAACTCCTTCCCATTCCAATCCTGAGACCCTTCCTATAGCATGAGATGTGATATCTCAATGCTTCTAATACCAAACCTGAGATCCTTCCTATAACATGAGATGTGATATCCAACTCCTTCCCATTCCAATCCTGAGACCCTTCCTATAGCATGAGATGTGATATCTCAATGCTTCTAATACCAAACCTGAGATCCTTCCGATAGCATGAGATGTGATATCTCAATGCTTCTAATACCAAACCTGAGACCCTCCCTTTAGCATGAGATGTGATATCCAATTCCTTCCCATTCCAATCCTGATACCCTTCTGATAGCATGAGATGTGATATCTCAATGCCTCTAATACCAAACCTGAGATCCTACCTCTAACATGAAATGTGATATCCAACTCCTTCCCTTTCCAAACCTGAGAGCATTCCTACAGCATGAGATTTGATATCCAAGTCCTTCCCATTCCAATCCTGAGACCCTTCCTATAACATGAGATGTGATATCCAACTCCTTCCCATTCCAACCTGAGACCCTTCCTATAGCATGAGATGGGATATCCAACTCCTTCCAAATCTAATCCTGATATCCTTCCGATAGCATGAGATGTGATATCCCAATGCTTCTACAAAACCTGAGACCCATACCATGGCATGAGATGTGATATCAAACTCCCGTCCTATACCATGAGACTTGATATCTCAATGCTTCTAATACCAAACCTGAGACCAGTCCAATAACATGAGATGTGATATCCAAATCCTTCCCCTTCCAAACCTTAGACCCTTCCTTTATCATGAGATGTGATATCCAACTCCTTCCCACTCCACTCCTGAGACCCTTCCTATAGCATGAGATGTGATATCTCAATGCTTCTAATACCAAACCTGAGACCCTTCCTATAACATGAGATGTGATATCCAAGTCCTTCCCATTCCAATCCTGAGACCCTTCCTATAGCATGAGATGTCATATCTCAATGCTTCTAATACCAAACCTGAGACCCTTCCTATAACATGAATTGTGATATCCAAGTCCTTCCCATTCCAATCTTGAGACCTTTCCAATAGCAGAGATGTGATATCTCAATGCTTATACCAAACCTGAGATCCTTCCTATGACATGAGATGTGATATCTAAATCCTTCTCATTCCAAACCTGAGACCCTTCCTACAGCATGTGATGTGATATCTCAATGCTTCTAATATCAAAACTGAGACCCGTCCTATAACATGAGATGGGATATCCAACTCCTTCCCGTTCCAAACCTGATACCCTTCCCATAGCATGAGATGTGATATCCAATTCCTTCCCATCCCAATCCTGAGACACCTCCGATAGCAGAGATGTGAAATCTCAATGCTTATACCAAACCTGAGACTCTTACTATAACATGAGATCTGATATCTAACTCCTTCCCGTTCCAAACCTGAGACCCTTCCTATAGCATGAGATGCGATATCCAACTCCTTCCCATTCCAATCCTGAGACCCTTCCCATAGCATGAGATGTGAT
Source organism: Ambystoma mexicanum (assembly GCF_040938575.1). Taxonomy (NCBI): domain Eukaryota; kingdom Metazoa; phylum Chordata; class Amphibia; order Caudata; family Ambystomatidae; genus Ambystoma; species Ambystoma mexicanum. Next base: position 1,230,374 of record NW_027182475.1, read on the forward strand.
ATCTCAATGCTTCTAATACCAAACCTGTGATCCTTCCTATAACAAGAGATGTGATATCCAAATCCTTCCCCTTCCAAATCTGAGACCCTCCCTTTAGCATGAGATGTGATATCTCAATGCCTCTAATACCAAACCTGAGATCCTTCCGATAGCATGAGATGTGATATCTCAATGCTTCTAATACCAAACCTGAGATCCTTCCTATAACATGAGATGTGATATCCAAATCCTTCCCCTTCCATTCCTGAGACCCTCCATTTAGCATGAGATGTGATATCCAACTCCTTCCCATTCCAATCCTGAGACCCTTCTGATAGCATGAGATGTGATATCTCAATGCCTCTAATACCAAACCTGAGATCCTACATCTAACATGAAATGTGATATCCAACTCCTTCCCTTTCCAAACGTGAGACCCTCCCTATAGAATGAGATGTGATATCCAAGTCCTTCCCATTCCAATTCTGAGACCCTTCCTATAGCATGAGATGTGATATCTCAATGCTTCTAATACCAAACCTGAGACCCTTCCTATAACGTAAGATGGGATATCCAACTCCTTCCCATTCCAATCCTGAGACCCTTCCGATAGCAGAGATGTGATATCTCAATGCTTATACCAAACCTGAGACCCTTCCTGTGGCATGAGATGTCATATACAACTCCTTCCCATTCCAATCCTGAGACCCTTCCTATAGCATGAGATGTGATATCTCAATACTTATACCAAACCTGAGACCCTTCCTATAGCATGAGATGTGATATCCAACTCCTTCCCATTCCAATCCTGAGACCCTTCCTATAACATGAGATGTTATGTCTCAATGCTTCTAATACCAAACCTGAGATCATTCCTATGGCATGAGATGTCATATAAAACTCCTTCCCATTCCAATCCTGAGACCCTTCCCATAGCATGAGATGTGATATCGAACTCCTTCCCATTCCAATCCTGCGACCCTTCCTATAGCATGAGATTTGATATCTCAATGCTTCTAATACCAAACCTGAGATCCTTCCGATAGCATGAGATGTGATATCTGAATGCTTCTAATACGAAACCTGAGATCATTCCTACAACACGAGATGTAATATCCAAATCCTTCCCCTTCCAATCCTGAGACCCTCCCTTTAGCATGAGATGTGATATCCAACTACTTCCCATTCCAATCCTGAGACCCTTCCTATAGCATGAGATGTGATGTCTCAATGCTTCTAATACCAAACCTGAGATCCTTCCTATAACATGAGATGTGATATCCAACTCCTTCCCATTCCAATCCTGAGACCCTTCCTATAGCATGAGATGTGATATCTCAATGCTTATACCAAACCTGAGAGCCTACCTATAGCATGAGATGTGATATCCAACTCCTTCCCGTTCCAAACCTGAGACCCTTCCTATAGCATATGTGATATCCAACTCCTTCCCATTCCAAACATGAGACCCTTCCTATAGCAAGAGTGTAATATCCAACTCCTACCCATTCCAATCCTGAGACCATTCCTATAGCATGAGATGTGATATCTCAATGCTTCTAATACCAAACCTGAGATACTTCCTATGACATGAGATGTGATATCCAATTCCTTCCCATTCCAAACCTGAGATCCTTCCTACAGCATGCGATGTGATATCTCAATGCTTCTAATACCAAACCTGAGACCCGTCCTATAACATGAGATGGGATATCCAACTCCTTCCCGTTCCAAACCTGATACCCTTCCTATAGCATGAGATGTGATATCCAACTCCTTCCCATCCCAATCCTGAGACACCTCCGATAGCAGAGATGTGATATCTCAATGCTTATACCAAACCTGAGACTCTTCCTATAACATGAGATATGATATCCAACTCCTTCCCGTTCCAAACCTGAGACCCTTCCTATAGCATGAGATGTGATATCCAACTCCTTCCCATTCCAATCCTGAGACCCTTCTGATAGCATGAGATGTGATATCTCAATGCTTCTAATACCAAACCTGTGATCCTTCCTATAGCATGAGATGTGATATCCAACTCCTTCCAATTCCAATCCTGAGACCCTTCCTACAGCAATAGATGTGATATCTCAATGCTTCTAATACCAAACCTGAGACCCTTCCTATAACATGAGATGGGAATATCCAACTCCTTCCCATTCCAATCCTGAGACCCTTCCGATAGCAGAGATGTGATATCTCAATGCTTATACCAAACCTGAGATCCTTCCTATAACATGAGATGTGATATCCAACTCCTTCCCATTCCAATCCTGAGACCCTTCCTATAGCATGAGATGTGATATCTCACTGCTTATACCAAACCTGAGACCCTTCCTATAGCATGAGATGTGATATCCAACTCCTTCCCATTCCAATCCTGAGACCCTTCCTATAGCATGAGATGTGATATCTCAATGCTTCTAATATCAAACTTGAGACCCTCCCTATAGCATGAGATGTGATATCCAAGTCCTTCCCATTCCAATCCTGAGACACTTCCTATAGCATGATATGTGATATCCAATGCTTCTAATACCAAACCTGAGACTCTTCCTATAACATGAGATGGGATATCTAACTCCTTCCCATTCCAATCCTGAGACCCTTCCGATAGCAGAGATGTGATATCTCAATGCTTATACGAAACCTGAAACCCTTCCTACGGCATGAGATGTCATATACAACTCCTTCCCATTCCAATCCTGAGACCCTTCCTATAGCATGAGATGTGATATCTCAATGCTTATACCAAACCTGAGACCCTTCCTATAGCATGAGATGTGATACCCAACTCCTTCCCATTCCAATCCTGAGACGCTTCCTATAGCATGAGATGTGATATCTCAATGCCTCTAATACCAAACCTGAGATCCTTCCTCTAACATGAAATGTGATATCCAACTCCTTCCCTTTCCAAATCTGAGAGCCTATCTATAGCATGAGATGTGATATCCAAGTCCTTCCCATTCCAATCCTTAGACCCTTCCTGCAGCGTGCAATATGATATCTCAATGATTCTAATAACAAACCTGAGACCCGTCCTATAACATGAGATGGGATATCCAACTCCTTCCCATTCCAATCCTGAGACACTTCTGATAGCAGAGATGTGATATCTCAATGCTTATACCAAACCTGAGACCCTTCCTATAACATGAGATCGGATATCCAACTCCTTCCCGTTCCAAACCTGAGACCCTTCCTATAGCATATGTGATATCCAACTCCTTCACATTCCAAACATGAGACCCTTCCTATAGCAAGAATGTAATATCCAACTCCTTCCCATTCCAACCCTGAGACCATTCCTATAGCATGAGATGTGATATCTCAATGCTTCTAATACCAAACCTGAGATCCTTCGTTTGACATGAGATGTGATATCCAATTCCTCCCCATTCCAAACCTGAGAACCTTCCTACAGCATGCAATGTGATATCTCAATGCTTCTAATACCAAACCTGAGACCAGTCCTATAACATGAGATTGGATATCCAACTCCTTCCCCTTCCAAACCTGAGACCCTTCCTATAGCATGAGATGTGATATCCAACTTCTTCCCATTCCAATCCTGAGACCCTTCCTATAACATGAGATGTGATGTCTCAATGCTTCTAATACCAAACCTGAGATCTTTCCTATAACATGAGATGTGATATCCAACTCCTTCCCATTCCAATCCTGAGACCCTTCCTATAGCATGAGATGTGATATCTCAATGCTTATACCAAACCTGAGACCCTTCCTATAGCTTGAGATGTGATATCCAACTCCTTCCCATTCCAATCCTGAGACCCTTCCTATAGCATGAGATGTCATATCTCAATGCTTCTAATACCAAACCTGAGACCCTTCCTATAACATGAATTGTGATATCCAAGTCCTTCCCATTCCAATCTTGAGACCTTTCCAATAGCAGAGATGTGATATCTCAATGCTTATACCAAACCTGAGATCCTTCCTATGACATGAGATGTGATATCTAAATCCTTCTCATTCCAAACCTGAGACCCTTCCTACAGCATGTGATGTGATATCTCAATGCTTCTAATATCAAAACTGAGACCCGTCCTATAACATGAGATGGGATATCCAACTCCTTCCCGTTCCAAACCTGATACCCTTCCTATAGCATGAGATGTGATATCCAATTCCTTCCCATCCCAATCCTGAGACACCTCCGATAGCAGAGATGTGAAATCTCAATGCTTATACCAAACCTGAGACTCTTACTATAACATGAGATCTGATATCTAACTCCTTCCCGTTCCAAACCTGAGACCCTTCCTATAGCATGAGATGCGATATCCAACTCCTTCCCATTCCAATCCTGAGACCCTTCCCATAGCATGAGATGTGATATCTCAATGCTTCTAATACCAAACCTGTGATCCTTCCTATAACAAGAGATGTGATATCCAAATCCTTCCCCTTCCAAATCTGAGACCCTCCCTTTAGCATGAGATGTGATATCTCAATGCCTCTAATACCAAACCTGAGATCCTTCCGATAGCATGAGATGTGATATCTCAATGCTTCTAATACCAAACCTGAGATCCTTCCTATAACATGAGATGTGATATCCAAATCCTTCCCCTTCCATTCCTGAGACCCTCCATTTAGCAAGAGATGTGATATCCAACTCCTTCCCATTCCAATCCTGAGACCCTTCTGATAGCATGAGATGTGATATCTCAATGCCTCTAATACCAAACCTGAGATCCTACATCTAACATGAAATGTGATATCCAACTCCTTCCCTTTCCAAACGTGAGACCCTCCCTATAGAATGAGATGTGATATCCAAGTCCTTCCCATTCCAATTCTGAGACCCTTCCTATAGCATGAGATGTGATATCTCAATGCTTCTAATACCAAACCTGAGACCCTTCCTATAACGTAAGATGGGATATCCAACTCCTTCCCATTCCAATCCTGAGACCCTTCCGATAGCAGAGATGTGATATCTCAATGCTTATACCAAACCTGAGACCCTTCCTGTGGCATGAGATGTCATATACAACTCCTTCCCATTCCAATCCTGAGACCCTTCCTATAGCATGAGATGTGATATCTCAATACTTATACCAAACCTGAGACCCTTCCTATAGCATGAGATGTGATATCCAACTCCTTCCCATTCCAATCCTGAGACCCTTCCTATAACATGAGATGTTATGTCTCAATGCTTCTAATACCAAACCTGAGATCATTCCTATGGCATGAGATGTCATATAAAACTCCTTCCCATTCCAATCCTGAGACCCTTCCCATAGCATGAGATGTGATATCGAACTCCTTCCCATTCCAATCCTGCGACCCTTCCTATAGCATGAGATTTGATATCTCAATGCTTCTAATACCAAACCTGAGATCCTTCCGATAGCATGAGATGTGATATCTGAATGCTTCTAATACGAAACCTGAGATCATTCCTACAACACGAGATGTAATATCCAAATCCTTCCCCTTCCAATCCTGAGACCCTCCCTTTAGCATGAGATGTGATATCCAACTACTTCCCATTCCAATCCTGAGACCCTTCCTATAGCATGAGATGTGATGTCTCAATGCTTCTAATACCAAACCTGAGATCCTTCCTATAACATGAGATGTGATATCCAACTCCTTCCCATTCCAATCCTGAGACCCTTCCTATAGCATGGGATGTGATATCTCAATGCTTATACCAAACCTGAGAGCCTACCTATAGCATGAGATGTGATATCCAACTCCTTCCCGTTCCAAACCTGAGACCCTTCCTATAGCATATGTGATATCCAACTCCTTCCCATTCCAAACATGAGACCCTTCCTATAGCAAGAGTGTAATATCCAACTCCTACCCATTCCAATCCTGAGACCATTCCTATAGCATGAGATGTGATATCTCAATGCTTCTAATACCAAACCTGAGATACTTCCTATGACATGAGATGTGATATCCAATTCCTTCCCATTCCAAACCTGAGATCCTTCCTACAGCATGCGATGTGATATCTCAATGCTTCTAATACCAAACCTGAGACCCGTCCTATAACATGAGATGGGATATCCAACTCCTTCCCGTTCCAAACCTGATACCCTTCCTATAGCATGAGATGTGATATCCAACTCCTTCCCATCCCAATCCTGAGACACCTCCGATAGCAGAGATGTGATATCTCAATGCTTATACCAAACCTGAGACTCTTCCTATAACATGAGATATGATATCCAACTCCTTCCCGTTCCAAACCTGAGACCCTTCCTATAGCATGAGATGTGATATCCAACTCCTTCCCATTCCAATCCTGAGACCCTTCTGATAGCATGAGATGTGATATCTCAATGCTTCTAATACCAAACCTGTGATCCTTCCTATAGCATGAGATGTGATATCCAACTCCTTCCAATTCCAATCCTGAGACCCTTCCTACAGCAATAGATGTGATATCTCAATGCTTCTAATACCAAACCTGAGACCCTTCCTATAACATGAGATGGGAATATCCAACTCCTTCCCATTCCAATCCTGAGACCCTTCCGATAGCAGAGATGTGATATCTCAATGCTTATACCAAACCTGAGATCCTTCCTATAACATGAGATGTGATATCCAACTCCTTCCCATTCCAATCCTGAGACCCTTCCTATAGCATGAGATGTGATATCTCACTGCTTATACCAAACCTGAGACCCTTCCTATAGCATGAGATGTGATATCCAACTCCTTCCCATTCCAATCCTGAGACCCTTCCTATAGCATGAGATGTGATATCTCAATGCTTCTAATATCAAACTTGAGACCCTCCCTATAGCATGAGATGTGATATCCAAGTCCTTCCCATTCCAATCCTGAGACACTTCCTATAGCATGATATGTGATATCCAATGCTTCTAATACCAAACCTGAGACTCTTCCTATAACATGAGATGGGATATCTAACTCCTTCCCATTCCAATCCTGAGACCCTTCCGATAGCAGAGATGTGATATCTCAATGCTTATACGAAACCTGAAACCCTTCCTACGGCATGAGATGTCATATACAACTCCTTCCCATTCCAATCCTGAGACCCTTCCTATAGCATGAGATGTGATATCTCAATGCTTATACCAAACCTGAGACCCTTCCTATAGCATGAGATGTGATATCCAACTCCTTCCCATTCCAATCCTGAGACCCTTCCTATAGCATGAGATGTGATGTCTCAATGCTTCTAATACCAAACCTGAGATCCTTCCTATAACATGAGATGTGATATCCAACTCCTTCCATTCCAATCCTGAGACCCTTCCTATAGCATGAGATGTTATATCTCAATACTTATACCAATCCTGAGCCTTCCTATAGCATGAGATGTGATACCCAACTCCTTCCCATTCCAATCCTGAGACGCTTCCTATAGCATGAGATGTGATATCTCAATGCCTCTAATACCAAACCTGAGATCCTTCCTCTAACATGAAATGTGATATCCAACTCCTTCCCTTTCCAAATCTGAGAGCCTATCTATAGCATCAGATGTGATATCCAAGTCCTTCCCATTCCAATCCTTAGACCCTTCCTGCAGCGTGCAATATGATATCTCAATGATTCTAATAACAAACCTGAGACCCGTCCTATAACATGAGATGGGATATCCAACTCCTTCCCATTCCAATCCTGAGACACTTCTGATAGCAGAGATGTGATATCTCAATGCTTATACCAAACCTGAGACCCTTCCTATAACATGAGATCGGATATCCAACTCCTTCCCGTTCCAAACCTGAGACCCTTCCTATAGCATATGTGATATCCAACTCCTTCACATTCCAAACATGAGACCCTTCCTATAGCAAGAATGTAATATCCAACTCCTTCCCATTCCAACCCTGAGACCATTCCTATAGCATGAGATGTGATATCTCAATGCTTCTAATACCAAACCTGAGATCCTTCGTTTGACATGAGATGTGATATCCAATTCCTCCCCATTCCAAACCTGAGAACCTTCCTACAGCATGCAATGTGATATCTCAATGCTTCTAATACCAAACCTGAGACCAGTCCTATAACATGAGATTGGATATCCAACTCCTTCCCCTTCCAAACCTGAGACCCTTCCTATAGCATGAGATGTGATATCCAACTTCTTCCCATTCCAATCCTGAGACCCTTCCTATAACATGAGATGTGATGTCTCAATGCTTCTAATACCAAACCTGAGATCTTTCCTATAACATGAGATGTGATATCCAACTCCTTCCCATTCCAATCCTGAGACCCTTCCTATAGCATGAGATGTGATATCTCAATGCTTATACCAAACCTGAGACCCTTCCTATAGCTTGAGATGTGATATCCAACTCCTTCCCATTCCAATCCTGAGACCCTTCCTATAGCATGAGATGTGATATCTCAAGGCCTCTAATACCAAACCTGAGATCCTTCCTCTAACATGAATGTGATATCCAACTCCTTCCCCTTCCAAACCTGAGAGCCTTCCTATAGCATGAGATATGATATCCAAGTCCTTCCCATTCCAATCCTGAGACCCTTCCTATAACATGAAATGTGATATCCAACTCCATCCCATTCCAACCTGAGACCTTTCCTATAGCATGAGATGGGATATCCAACTCCTTCTAAATCCAATACTGATACCATTCCGATAGCATGAGATGTGATATCCCAATGCTTCTACCAAATCTGAGACCCATACTATGGCATGAGATGTGATATCAAACTCCTTCCCATTCCAATCCTGAGACCCTTCCTATAGCTTGAGATGTGATATCCAACTTCTTCCCATTCCAATTCTGAGACCCTTTCTATACCATGAGACTTGATATCTCAATGCTTCTAATACCAAACCTGAGACCCGTCCTATAACATGAGATGTGATATCCAAATCCTTCCCCTTCCAAACCTTAGACCCTTCCTTTATCATGAGATGTGATATCCAACTCCTTCCCATTCCAATCCTGAGACCCTTCCGATATCATGACATTTGTTATCTCAATGTTTCTAATATCAAACTTGAGACCCTCCCTGTAGCATGAGATGTGACATCCAAGTCCTCCCCATTCCAATCCTGAGACCCTTCCTATAGCATGAGATGTGATATCTCAATGCTTCTAATACCAAACCTGAGACCCTTCCTATAACATGAGATGGGATATCCAACTCAGATGGGATATCCAACTCCTTCCCATTCCAATCCTGAGACCCTTCCGATAGCAGAGATGTGATATCTCAATGCTTATATCAAACCTGAGACCCTTCCTATGGCCTGAGATGTCATATACAACTCCTTCCCATTCCAATCCTGAGACCCTTCCTATAGCATGAGATGTGATATCTCAATGCTTATACCAAATCTGAGACCCTTCCTATAGCATGAGATGTGATATCCAACTCCTTCCCATTCCAATCCTGAGACCCTTCCTATAGCATGAGATGTGATGTCTCAATGCTTCCAATACCAAACCTGAGATCCTTCCTATAACATGAGATGTGATATCCAACTCCTTCCCATTCCAATCCTGAGACCCTTATGATAGCATGAGATGTGATATCTCAATGCCTCTTATACCAAACCTGAGATCCTTCCGATAGCATGAGATGTGATATCTCAATGCTTCTAATACCAAACCTGAGATCCTTCCTATAATATGAGATGTGATTTCCAAATCCTTCCCCTTCCAAACCTGAGACCCTCCCTTTAGCATGAGATGTGATATCCAACTCCTTCCCATTCCAATCCTGAGACCCTTCTGATAGCATGAGATGTGATATCTCAATGCCTCTAATACCAAACCTGAGATCCTACCTCTAACATGAAATGTGATATCCATCTCCTTCCCTTTCCAAACCTGAGACCCTGCCTATAGCATGATATGTGATATCCAAGTCCTTCCCATTCCAATCCTGAGACCCTTCCTATAGCATGTGATGTGATATCTCAATGCTTATACAAAACCTGAGACCCTTCCTATGGCATGAGATGGCATATACAACTCCTTCCCATTCCAATCCTGAGACCCTTCCTATAGCATGAGATGTGAAATCTCAATGCTTATACCAAACCTGAGACCCTTCCTATAGCATGTGATGTGATATCCAACTTCTTCCCATTCCAATCCTGAGACCCTTCCTATAGCATGAGATGTGATATCTCAATGCTTATACCAAACCTGAGACCCTTCCTATAGCTTGAGATGTGATATCCAACTCCTTCCCATTCCAATCCTGAGACCCTCCCTTTAGCATGAGATGTGATATCCAACTCCTTCCCATTCCAATCCTGAGACCCTTCTGATAGCATGAGATGTGATATCTCAATGCCTCTAATACCAAACCTGAGATCCTACCTCTAACATGAAATGTGATATCCATCTCCTTCCCTTTCCAAACCTGAGACCCTGCCTATAGCATGATATGTGATATCCAAGTCCTTCCCATTCCAATCCTGAGACCCTTCCTATAGCATGTGATGTGATATCTCAATGCTTATACAAAACCTGAGACCCTTCCTATGGCATGAGATGGCATATACAACTCCTTCCCATTCCAATCCTGAGACCCTTCCTATAGCATGAGATGTGAAATCTCAATGCTTATACCAAACCTGAGACCCTTCCTATAGCATGTGATGTGATATCCAACTTCTTCCCATTCCAATCCTGAGACCCTTCCTATAGCATGAGATGTGATATCTCAATGCTTATACCAAACCTGAGACCCTTCCTATAGCTTGAGATGTGATATCCAACTCCTTCCCATTCCAATCCTGAGACCCTTCCTGTAGCATGAGATGTGATATCTCAAGGCCTCTAATACCAAACCTGAGATCCTTCCTCTAACATGAAATGTGATATCCAACTCCTTCCCCTTCCAAACCTGAGAGCCTTCCTATAGCATGAGATATGATATCCAAGTCCTTCCCATTCCAATCCTGAGACCCTTCCCATAACATGAAATGTGATATCCAACTCCTTCCCATTCCAACCTGAGACCCTTCCTATAGCATGAGATGGGATATCCAACTCCTTCCAAATCCAATACTGATACCCTTCCGATAGCATGAGATGTGATATCCCAATGCTTCTACCAAACCTGAGTCCCATACTATGGCATGAGATGTGATATCAAACTCCTTCCCATTCCAATCCTGAGACCCTTCTTATACCATGAGACTTGATATCTCAATGCTTCTAATACCAAACCTGAGACCCGTCCTATAACATGAGATGTGATATCCAAATCCTTCCCCTTCCAAACCTTAGACCCTTCCTTTATCATGAGATGTGATATCCAACTCCTTCCCATTCCAATCCTGAGACCCTTCCGATATCATGAGATGTGATATCTCAATGCTTATACCAAATCTGAGACCCTTCCTATGGCCTGAGATGTCATATACAACTCCTTCCCATTCCAATCCTGAGACCCTTCCTATAGCATGAGATGTGATATCTCAATGCTTATACCAAATCTGAGACCCTTCCTATAGCATGAGATGTGATATCCAACACCTTCCCATTCCAATCCTGAGACCCTTCCTATAGCATGAGAAGTGATATCTCCATGCTTATACCAAACCTGAGACCCTTCCTATAGCATAAGATGTGATATCCAAATCCTTCCCATTCCAATCCTGAGACCCTTCCTATAGCATGAGATGTGATATCTCAATGCTTATACCAAACCTGAGACCCTTCCTATAGCATGAGATGTGATATCCAACTCCTTCCCATTCCAATCCTGAGACCCTTCCTATAGCATGAGATGTGATGTCTCAATGCTTCTAATACCAAACCTGAGATCCTTCCTATAACATGAGATGTGATATCCAACTCCTTCCCATTCCAATCCTGAGACCCTTCCTATAGCATGAGATGTGATGTCTCAATGCTTCTAATACCAAACCTGAGACCCTTCCGATATCATGAGATGTGATATCTCAATGCTTATACCAAATCTGAGACCCTTCCTATGGCCTGAGATGTCATATACAACTCCTTCCCATTCCAATCCTGAGACCCTTCCTATAGCATGAGATGTGATATCTCAATGCTTATACCAAATCTGAGACCCTTCCTATAGCATGAGATGTGATATCCAACACCTTCCCATTCCAATCCTGAGACCCTTCCTATAGCATGAGATGTGATATCTCAATGCTTATACGAAACCTGAAACCCTTCCTACGGCATGAGATGTCATATACAACTCCTTCCCATTCCAATCCTGAGACCCTTCCTATAGCATGAGATGTGATATCTCAATGCTTATACCAAACCTGAGACCCTTCCTATAGCATGAGATGTGATATCCAACTCCTTCCCATTCCAATCCTGAGACCCTTCCTATAGCATGAGATGTGATGTCTCAATGCTTCTAATACCAAACCTGAGATCCTTCCTATAACATGAGATGTGATATCCAACTCCTTCCATTCCAATCCTGAGACCCTTCCTATAGCATGAGATGTTATATCTCAATACTTATACCAATCCTGAGCCTTCCTATAGCATGAGATGTGATACCCAACTCCTTCCCATTCCAATCCTGAGACGCTTCCTATAGCATGAGATGTGATATCTCAATGCCTCTAATACCAAACCTGAGATCCTTCCTCTAACATGAAATGTGATATCCAACTCCTTCCCTTTCCAAATCTGAGAGCCTATCTATAGCATGAGATGTGATATCCAAGTCCTTCCCATTCCAATCCTTAGACCCTTCCTGCAGCGTGCAATATGATATCTCAATGATTCTAATAACAAACCTGAGACCCGTCCTATAACATGAGATGGGATATCCAACTCCTTCCCATTCCAATCCTGAGACACTTCTGATAGCAGAGATGTGATATCTCAATGCTTATACCAAACCTGAGACCCTTCCTATAACATGAGATCGGATATCCAACTCCTTCCCGTTCCAAACCTGAGACCCTTCCTATAGCATATGTGATATCCAACTCCTTCACATTCCAAACATGAGACCCTTCCTATAGCAAGAATGTAATATCCAACTCCTTCCCATTCCAACCCTGAGACCATTCCTATAGCATGAGATGTGATATCTCAATGCTTCTAATACCAAACCTGAGATCCTTCGTTTGACATGAGATGTGATATCCAATTCCTCCCCATTCCAAACCTGAGAACCTTCCTACAGCATGCAATGTGATATCTCAATGCTTCTAATACCAAACCTGAGACCAGTCCTATAACATGAGATTGGATATCCAACTCCTTCCCCTTCCAAACCTGAGACCCTTCCTATAGCATGAGATGTGATATCCAACTTCTTCCCATTCCAATCCTGAGACCCTTCCTATAACATGAGATGTGATGTCTCAATGCTTCTAATACCAAACCTGAGATCTTTCCTATAACATGAGATGTGATATCCAACTCCTTCCCATTCCAATCCTGAGACCCTTCCTATAGCATGAGATGTGATATCTCAATGCTTATACCAAACCTGAGACCCTTCCTATAGCTTGAGATGTGATATCCAACTCCTTCCCATTCCAATCCTGAGACCCTTCCTATAGCATGAGATGTGATATCTCAAGGCCTCTAATACCAAACCTGAGATCCTTCCTCTAACATGAATGTGATATCCAACTCCTTCCCCTTCCAAACCTGAGAGCCTTCCTATAGCATGAGATATGATATCCAAGTCCTTCCCATTCCAATCCTGAGACCCTTCCTATAACATGAAATGTGATATCCAACTCCATCCCATTCCAACCTGAGACCTTTCCTATAGCATGAGATGGGATATCCAACTCCTTCTAAATCCAATACTGATACCATTCCGATAGCATGAGATGTGATATCCCAATGCTTCTACCAAATCTGAGACCCATACTATGGCATGAGATGTGATATCAAACTCCTTCCCATTCCAATCCTGAGACCCTTCCTATAGCTTGAGATGTGATATCCAACTTCTTCCCATTCCAATTCTGAGACCCTTTCTATACCATGAGACTTGATATCTCAATGCTTCTAATACCAAACCTGAGACCCGTCCTATAACATGAGATGTGATATCCAAATCCTTCCCCTTCCAAACCTTAGACCCTTCCTTTATCATGAGATGTGATATCCAACTCCTTCCCATTCCAATCCTGAGACCCTTCCGATATCATGACATTTGTTCTCTCAATGTTTCTAATATCAAACTTGAGACCCTCCCTGTAGCATGAGATGTGACATCCAAGTCCTCCCCATTCCAATCCTGAGACCCTTCCTATAGCATGAGATGTGATATCTCAATGCTTCTAATACCAAACCTGAGACCCTTCCTATAACATGAGATGGGATATCCAACTCAGATGGGATATCCAACTCCTTCCCATTCCAATCCTGAGACCCTTCCGATAGCAGAGATGTGATATCTCAATGCTTATATCAAACCTGAGACCCTTCCTATGGCCTGAGATGTCATATACAACTCCTTCCCATTCCAATCCTGAGACCCTTCCTATAGCATGAGATGTGATATCTCAATGCTTATACCAAATCTGAGACCCTTCCTATAGCATGAGATGTGATATCCAACTCCTTCCCATTCCAATCCTGAGACCCTTCCTATAGCATGAGATGTGATGTCTCAATGCTTCCAATACCAAACCTGAGATCCTTCCTATAACATGAGATGTGATATCCAACTCCTTCCCATTCCAATCCTGAGACCCTTATGATAGCATGAGATGTGATATCTCAATGCCTCTTATACCAAACCTGAGATCCTTCCGATAGCATGAGATGTGATATCTCAATGCTTCTAATACCAAACCTGAGATCCTTCCTATAATATGAGATGTGATTTCCAAATCCTTCCCCTTCCAAACCTGAGACCCTCCCTTTAGCATGAGATGTGATATCCAACTCCTTCCCATTCCAATCCTGAGACCCTTCTGATAGCATGAGATGTGATATCTCAATGCCTCTAATACCAAACCTGAGATCCTACCTCTAACATGAAATGTGATATCCATCTCCTTCCCTTTCCAAACCTGAGACCCTGCCTATAGCATGATATGTGATATCCAAGTCCTTCCCATTCCAATCCTGAGACCCTTCCTATAGCATGTGATGTGATATCTCAATGCTTATACAAAACCTGAGACCCTTCCTATGGCATGAGATGGCATATACAACTCCTTCCCATTCCAATCCTGAGACCCTTCCTATAGCATGAGATGTGAAATCTCAATGCTTATACCAAACCTGAGACCCTTCCTATAGCATGTGATGTGATATCCAACTTCTTCCCATTCCAATCCTGAGACCCTTCCTATAGCATGAGATGTGATATCTCAATGCTTATACCAAACCTGAGACCCTTCCTATAGCTTGAGATGTGATATCCAACTCCTTCCCATTCCAATCCTGAGACCCTTCCTGTAGCATGAGATGTGATATCTCAAGGCCTCTAATACCAAACCTGAGATCCTTCCTCTAACATGAAATGTGATATCCAACTCCTTCCCCTTCCAAACCTGAGAGCCTTCCTATAGCATGAGATATGATATCCAAGTCCTTCCCATTCCAATCCTGAGACCCTTCCCATAACATGAAATGTGATATCCAACTCCTTCCCATTCCAACCTGAGACCCTTCCTATAGCATGAGATGGGATATCCAACTCCTTCCAAATCCAATACTGATACCCTTCCGATAGCATGAGATGTGATATCCCAATGCTTCTACCAAACCTGAGTCCCATACTATGGCATGAGATGTGATATCAAACTCCTTCCCATTCCAATCCTGAGACCCTTCTTATACCATGAGACTTGATATCTCAATGCTTCTAATACCAAACCTGAGACCCGTCCTATAACATGAGATGTGATATCCAAATCCTTCCCCTTCCAAACCTTAGACCCTTCCTTTATCATGAGATGTGATATCCAACTCCTTCCCATTCCAATCCTGAGACCCTTCCGATATCATGAGATGTGATATCTCAATGCTTATACCAAATCTGAGACCCTTCCTATGGCCTGAGATGTCATATACAACTCCTTCCCATTCCAATCCTGAGACCCTTCCTATAGCATGAGATGTGATATCTCAATGCTTATACCAAATCTGAGACCCTTCCTATAGCATGAGATGTGATATCCAACACCTTCCCATTCCAATCCTGAGACCCTTCCTATAGCATGAGAAGTGATATCTCCATGCTTATACCAAACCTGAGACCCTTCCTATAGCATAAGATGTGATATCCAAATCCTTCCCATTCCAATCCTGAGACCCTTCCTATAGCATGAGATGTGATATCTCAATGCTTATACCAAACCTGAGACCCTTCCTATAGCATGAGATGTGATATCCAACTCCTTCCCATTCCAATCCTGAGACCCTTCCTATAGCATGAGATGTGATGTCTCAATGCTTCTAATACCAAACCTGAGATCCTTCCTATAACATGAGATGTGATATCCAACTCCTTCCCATTCCAATCCTGAGACCCTTATGATAGCATGAGATGTGATATCTCAATGCCTCTTATACCAAACCTGAGATCCTTCCGATAGCATGAGATGTGATATCTCAATGCTTCTAATACCAAACCTGAGATCCTTCCTATAATATGAGATGTGATTTCCAAATCCTTCCCCTTCCAAACCTGAGACCCTCCCTTTAGCATGAAATGTGATATCCAACTTCTTCCCATTCCAATCCTGAGACCCTTCTGATAGCATGAGATGTGATATCTCAATGCCTCTAATACCAAACCTGAGATCCTACCTCTAACATGAAATGTGATATCCATCTCCTTCCCTTTCCAAACCTGAGACCCTGCCTATAGCATGAGATGTGATATCCAAGTCCTTCCCATTCCAATCCTGAGACCCTTCCTATAGCATGTGATGTGATATCTCAATGCTTATACCAGACCTGAGACCCTTGCTATGGCATGAGATGTCATATACAACTCCTTCCCATTCCAACCCTGAGACCCTTCCTATAGCATGAGATGTGATATCTCAATGCTTATACCAAACCTGAGACCCTTCCTATAGCATGAGATGTGATATCCAACTTCTTCCCATTCCAATCCTGAGACCCTTCCTATAGCATGAGATGTGATATCTCAATGCTTATACCAAACCTGAGACCCTTCCTATAGCATAAGATGTGATATCCAAATCCTTCCCATTCCAATCCTGAGACCCTTCCTATAGCATGAGATGTGATATCTCAATGCTTATACCAAACCTGAGACCCTTCCTATAGCATGAGATGTGATATCCAATTCCTTCCCATTCCAATCCTGAGACCCTTCCTATAGCATGAGATGTGATATCTCAATGCTTATACCAAACCTGAGACCCTTCCTATAGCATGAGATGTGATATCCAACTTCTTCCCATTCCAATCCTGAGACCCTTCCTATAGCATGAGATGTGATATCTCAATGCTTATACCAAACCTGAGATCCTTCCCCTAACATGAAATGTGATATCCAACTCCTTCCCCTTCCAAACCTGAGAGCCTTCCTATAGCATGAGATATGATATCCAAGTCCTTCCCATTCCAATCCTGAGACCCTTCCAATAACATGAGATGGGATATCCAACTCCTTCCAAATCCAATACTGATACCCTTCCGATAGCATGAGATGTGATATCCCAATGCTTCTACCAAACCTGAGACCCATACTATGGCATGAGATGTGATATCAAACTCCTTCCCATTCCAATCCTGAGACGCTTCCTATAGCTTGAGATGTGATATCCAACTCCTTCCCATTCCAATTCTGAGACCCTTCTTATACCATGAGACTTGATATCTCAATGCTTCTAATACCAAACCTGAGACCCGTCCTATAACATGAGATGTGATATCCAAATCCTTCCCCTTCCAAACCTTAGACCCTTCCTTTATCATGAGATGTGATATCCAACTCCTTCCCATTCCAATCCTGAGACCCTTCCGATATCATGAGATTTGTTATCTCAATGCTTCTAATATCAAACTTGAGACCCTCCCTATAGCATGAGATGTGACATCCAAGTCCTTCCCATTCCAATCCTGAGACCCTTCCTATAGCATGAGATGTGATATCTCAATGCTTCTAATACCAAACCTGAGACCCTTCCTATAACATGAGATGGGATATCCAACTCCTTCCCATTCCAATCCTGAGACCCTTCCGATAGCAAAGATGTGATATCTCAGTGCTTATACCAAACCTGAGACCCTTCCTAAGGCCTGAGATGTCATATTCAACTCCTTCCCATTCCAATCCTGAGACCCTTCCTATAGCATGAGATGTGATATCTCAATGCTTATACCAAATCTGAGACCCTTCCTATAGCATGAGATGTGATATCCAACACCTTGCCATTCCAATCCTGAGACCCTTCCTATAGCATGAGAAGTGATATCTCCATGCTTATACCAAACCTGAGACCCTTCCTATAGCATGAGATGTGATATCCAAATCCTTCCCATTCCAATCCTGAGACCCTTCCTATAGCATGAGATGTGATATCTCAATGCTTATACCAAACCTGAGAGCCTACCTATAGCATGGGATGTGATATCCAAGTCCATCCCATTCCAATCCTTAGACCCTTCCTACAGCATGCGATGTGATATCTCAATGATTCTAATACCAAACCAGAGACCTGTCCTTTAACATGAGATGGGATATCCAACTCCTTCCCATTCCAATCCTGAGCCACTCCTGATAGCAGAGATGTGATATCTCAATGCTTATACCAAACCTGAGACCCTTCCTATAACATGAGATGTGATATCCAACTCCTTCCCGTTCCAAACCTGAGACACTTCCTATAGCATATGTGATATCCAACTCCTTCCCATTCCAAACATGAGACCCTTCCTATAGCAAGAATGTAATATCCAACTCCTACCCATTCCAATCCTGAGACCATTCCTATAGCATGAGATGTGATATATCAATGCTTCTAATACCAAACCTGAGATCCTTCCTATGACATGAGATGTGATATCCAAATCCTTCCCATTCCAATCCTGAGACCCTTCCTATAGCAAGAGATGTGATATCCAAATCCTTCCCATTCCAATCCTGAGACCCTTCCTATAACATGAGATGTGATATTCAACTCCTTCCCATTCCAACCTGAGACACTTCCTATAGCATGAGAAGGGATATCCAACTCCTTCCCAATCCAATCCTGAGAACCTTCCGATAGCAGAGATGTGATATCTCAATGCTTCTACCAAACCTGAGACCCTTCCTTTAGCATGAGATGTGATATCCAAATCCTTCACATTCCAATCCTGAGACCCTTCCTATAGCATGAGATGTGATATCTCAATGCTTCTAATACCAAACCTGAGATCCTTCCTATAACATGAGATGTGATATCCAATTCCTTCCCATTCCAAAACTGAGACCCTTCCTATTGGATGAGATGTGATATCCAACTCCTTCCCATTCCAACCCTGAGACCCTTCCTATACCATGAGATGTGATATCTCAATGCTTCTAATACCAAACCTGGGAACCGTCCTATAACATGAGATGTGATATCTCAATGTTTCTAATAAAAAACCTGAGACCCTTCCTATAACATGAGATGTGATATCCAATTCCTTCCCATTCCAAACCTGAGACCCTTCCTATTGGATGAGATGTGATATCCAAATCCTTCCCCTTCCAAACCTGAGACCCTTCCTTTAGCATGAGATGTGATATCCAAATACTTCCCATTCCAATCCTAAAACACTTCCTATAGCATGCGATGTGATATCTCAATGTTTCTAATAAAAAACCTGAGACCCTTCCTATAGCAAGAGATGTGATATCCAAATACTTCCAATTCCAATCCTGAGACCCTTCCTGTATATAACATGAGATGTGATATCCAACTCCTTCCCATTCCAACCTGAGACCCTTCCTATAGCATGAGATGTGATATCCAACTCCTTACCATTCAAATCCTGAGACCCTCCCTATAACAAGAGATGTCATATCCAACTCCTTCCCATTCCAAACGTGAGACCCTTCCTATAACATGAGATGTGATATCCAACTCCTTCCCATTCCAAACCTGAGACCCTTCCGATAGCATGAGATGTGATATCTCAATGCTTCAAAAACCAAACATGAGAACCATCCTATAACAAGAGATGTGAAATCCAAATCCTTCCCTTCCCAAACCTGAGACTCTTCCTATAGCATGAGATGTGATATCTCAATGCTTCTACCAAACCTGAAACCCTTCCTATAGCATGAGATGTGATATCCAACCCCTTCCCATTCCAATCCTGAGACGCATCCTATAGCATGAGATGTGATATCACAATGCTTCTAATACCAAACCTGAGACCCGTCCTATAACATGAGATGTGATATCCAAATCCTTCCCCTTCCAAACCTGAGACCCTTCCTTTAGCATGAGATGTGATATCCAGCTCCACCCATTCCAATCCTGAGACCCTTCCGATAGCAGAGATGTGATATTTCAATGCTTATACCAAACCTGAGACCCTTCCCATAGCATGAGATGTGATATCCAACTCCTTCCCATTCCAATCCTGAGACCCTTCCTATAGCATGAGATGTGATATCTCAATGCTTCTAATACCAAACCCGAGATCCTTCCTATAACATGAGATGTGATATCCAACTCCTTCCCATTCCAATCCCGAGACCCTTCCTATAGCATGAGATGTGATATCTCAATGCTTCTAATACCAAACCTAAGGTCCTTCCTATAACATGAGATGTGATATCCAAATCCTTCCCATTCCAAACCTGAGACCCTCCCTTTAGCATGAGATGTGATATCCAACTCCTTCCCATTCCAATCCTGATACCCTTCTGATAGCATGAGATGTGATATCTCAATGCCTCTAATACCAAACCTGAGATCCTACCTCTAACATGAAATGTGATATCCAACTCCTTCCTTTTCCAAACCTGAGACCCTTCCTACAGCATGAGATGTGATATCCAAGTCCTTCCCATTCCAATCCTGAGACCCTTCCTATAACATGAGATGTGATATCCAACTCCTTCTATTCCAACCTGAGACCCTTCCTATAGCATGAGATGGGATATCCAACTCCTTCCAAATCCAATCCTGATACCCTTCCGATAGCATGAGATGTGATATCCCAATGCTTCTACAAAACCTGAGACCCATACCCTGGCATGAGATGTGATATCAAACTCCCGTCCTATACCATGAGACTTGATATCTCAATGCTTCTAATACCAAACCTGAGACCGTCCAATAACATGAGATGTGATATCCAAATCCTTCCCATTCCAATCCTGAGACCCTTCCGATAGCAGAGATGTGATATCTCAATGCTTATACCAAACCTAAGACCCTTCCGATAGCATGAGATGTGATATCTCAATGCTTCTAATACCAAACCTGAGATCCTTCCAATAACATGAGATATGATGTCCAAATCCCTCCCCTTCCAAACCTTAGACCATCCCTTTAGCATGAGATTTGATATCCAACTCCTTCCCATTCCAATCCTGAGACCCTTCTGATGGCATGAGATGTGATATCTCAATGCCTCTAAAACCAAACCTGAGATCCTACCTCTAACATGAAATGTGATATCCAACTCCTTCCCCTTCCAACCCTGAGAGCCTTCCTATAGAATGAGATGTGATATCCAAGTCCTTCCCATTCCAATCCTGAGACCCTTCCTATAACATGAGATGTGATATCCAACTCCTTCCCATTCCAATCATGAGACCCTCCCTATAGCTTGAGATGTGATATCCAACTCCTTCTCATTCCAATTCCGAGACCCGTCCTATACCATGAGACTTGATATCTCAATGCTTCAAATACCAAACCTGAGACCGGTCCTATAACATGAGATGTGATACCCAAATCCGTCCCCTTCCAATCCTGAGACCATTCCTATAGCATGAGGTGTGATATATCAATGCTTCTAATACCAAACCTGAGATCCTTCCTATGACATGAGATGTGATATCCAAATCCTTCCCATTCCAATCCTGAGACCCTTCCTATAGCAAGAGATGTGATATCCAAATCCTTCCCATTCCAATCCTGAGACCCTTCCTATAACATGAGATGTGATATTCAACTCCTTCCCATTCCAACCTGAGACACTTCCTATAGCATGAGAAGGGATATCCAACTCCTTCCCAATCCAATCCTGAGAACCTTCCGATAGCAGAGATGTGATATCTCAATGCTTATACCAAACCTGTGTCCCTTCCTATGGCATGAGATGTGATATCCAACTCCTTGCCATTCAAATCCTGAGACCCTTCCTATAGCATGAGATGTGATATCTCAATGCTTCTACCAAACCTGAGACCCTTCCTTTAGCATGAGATGTGATATCCAAATCCTTCACATTCCAATCCTGAGACCCTTCCTATAGCATGAGATGTGATATCTCAATGCTTCTAATACCAAACCTGAGATCCTTCCTATAACATGAGATGTGATATCCAATTCCTTCCCATTCCAAACCTGAGACCCTTCCTATTGGATGAGATGTGATATCCAACTCCTTCCCATTCCAACCCTGAGACCCTTCCTATACCATGAGATGTGATATCTCAATGCTTCTAATACCAAACCTGGGAACCGTCCTATAACATGAGATGTGATATCTCAATGTTTCTAATAAAAAACCTGAGACCCTTCCTATAACATGAGATGTGATATCCAATTCCTTCCCATTCCAAACCTGAGACCCTTCCTATTGGATGAGATGTGATATCCAAATCCTTCCCCTTCCAAACCTGAGACCCTTCCTTTAGCATGAGATGTGATATCCAAATACTTCCCATTCCAATCCTAAAACACTTCCTATAGCATGAGATGTGATATCTCAATGTTTCTAATAAAAAACCTGAGACCCTTCCTACAGCAAGAGATGTGATATCCAAATCCTTCCCATTCCAATCCTGAGACCCTTCCTGTATATAACATGAGATGTGATATCCAACTCCTTCCCATTCCAACCTGAGACCCTTCCTATAGCATGAGATGTGATATCCAACTCCTTACCATTCAAATCCTGAGACCCTCCCTATAACAAGAGATGTCATATCCAACTCCTTCCCATTCCAAACCTGAGACCCTTCCTATAACATGAGATGTGATATCCAACTCCTTCCCATTCCAAACCTGAGACCCTTCCGATAGCATGAGATGTGATATCTCAATGCTTCAAAAACCAAACATGAGAACCATCCTATAACATGAGATGTGAAATCCAAATCCTTCCCTTCCCAAACCTGAGACTCTTCCTATAGCATGAGATGTGATATCTCAATGCTTCTACCAAACCTGAAACCCTTCCTATAGCATGAGATGTGATATCCAACTCCTTCCCATTCCAATCCTGAGACACATCCTATAGCATGAGATGTGATATCACAATGCTTCTAATACCAAACCTGAGACCCGTCCTATAACATGAGATGTGATATCCAAATCCTTCCCCTTCCAAACCTGAGACCCTTCCTTTAGCATGAGATGTGATATCCAGCTCCTCCCATTCCAATCCTGAGACCCTTCCGATAGCAGAGATGTGATATTTCAATGCTTATACCAAACCTGAGACCCTTCCCATAGCATGAGATGTGATATCCAACTCCTTCCCATTCCAATCCTGAGACCCTTCCTATAGCATGAGATGTGATATCTCAATGCTTCTAATACCAAACCTGAGATCCTTCCTATAACATGAGATGTGATATCCAACTCCTTCCCATTCCAATCCCGAGACCCTTCCTATAGCATGAGATGTGATATCTCAATGCTTCTAATACCAAACCTAAGGTCCTTCCTATAACATAAGATGTGATATCCAAATCCTTCCCATTCCAAACCTGAGACCCTCCCTTTAGCATGAGATGTGATATCCAACTCCTTCCCATTCCAATCCTGATACCCTTCTGATAGCATGAGATGTGATATCTCAATGCCTCTAATACCAAACCTGAGATCCTACCTCTAACATGAAATGTGATATCCAACTCCTTCCTTTTCCAAACCTGAGACCCTTCCTACAGCATGAGATGTGATATCCAAGTCCTTCCCATTCCAATCCTGAGACCCTTCCTATAACATGAGATGTGATATCCAACTCCTTCTATTCCAACCTGAGACCCTTCCTATAGCATGAGATGGGATATTCAACTCCTTCCAAATCCAATCCTGATACCCTTCCGATAGCATGAGATGTGATATCCCAATGCTTCTACAAAACCTGAGACCCATACCATGGCATGAGATGTGATATCAAACTCCCGTCCTATACCATGAGACTTGATATCTCAATGCTTCTAATACCAAACCTGAGACCGGTCCAATAACATGAGATGTGATATCCAAATCCTTCCCATTCCAATCCTGAGACCCTTCCGATAGCAGAGATGTGATATCTCAATGCTTATACCAAACCTAAGACCCTTCCGATAGCATGAGATGTGATATCTCAATGCTTCTAATACCAAACCTGAGATCCTTCCAATAACATTAGATATGATGTCCAAATCCCTCCCCTTCCAAACCTTAGACCATCCCTTTAGCATGAGTTTTGATATCCAACTCCTTCCCATTCCAATCCTGAGACCCTTCTGATGGCATGAGATGTGATATCTCAATGCCTCTAACACCAAACCTGAGATCCTACCTCTAACATGAAATGTGATATCCAACTCCTTCCCCTTCCAACCCTGAGAGCCTTCCTATAGAATGAGATGTGGTATCCAAGTCCTTCCCATTCCAATCCTGAGACCCTTCCTATAACATGAGATGTGATATCCAACTCCTTCCCATTCCAATCATGAGACCCTCCCTATAGCTTGAGATGTGATATCCAACTCCTTCTCATTCCAATTCTGAGACCCGTCCTATACCATGAGACTTGATATCTCAATGCTTCAAATACCAAACCTGAGACCGGTCCTATAACATGAGATGTGATACCCAAATCCGTCCCCTTCCAAACCTTAGACCCTTCCTATAGCATGAGATGTGATATCTCATTGCTTTTAATACCAAACCTGAGACCCTTCCTATAACGAGATGGGATATCCAACTCCTTCCCATTCCAACCCTGAGACCCTTCAGATAGCAGAGATGTGATATCCAACTCCTTCCCATTCCAAACCTGAGACCCTTCCGATAGCATGAGATGTGATAGCTCAATGCTTCTAATATCAAACCGAGACCCTCCCTATAGTATGAGATGTGAATTCTAAGTCCTTCCCATTCGTATCCTGAGACCCTTCCGATAGCAGATATGTGATATCTCAATGCTTATACCAAACCTGATGACCCTTCCTATGGCATTAGATGTGATATCCAACTCCTTCCCATTCCAATCCTGAGTTCCTTCCTATAGCATGAGATGTGATATCTCAATGCTTCTATCAAACCTGATACCCTTCCTTTAGCATGAGATGTGATATTCAACTCCTTCCCATTCCAATCCTGAGACCCTTCCTATAACATGAGACGTGATATCCAACTCCTTCCCATTCCAATCCTGAGACTCCTCCTATAGCATGAGATGTGATATCTCAATGCTTCTAATACCAGACCTGGGACCGGCCCTATAACATGAGATATGATATCCAAATCCTTCCCCTTCCAAACCTGAGACCCTTCCTATAGCAAGAGATGTGATATCCAATTCCTTCCCATTCCAATCCTGAGACCCTTCCTATAACGAGATGTGATATCCAACTCCTTCCCATTCCAACCTGAGACCCTTCCTGTAGCATGAGAAGGGAGATCCAACTCCTTCCCATTCCAATCCTGAGACCCTTCCTATACCATGAGATGTGATATCTCAATGCTTCTAATACTAAACCTGGGACCCGTCCTATAACATGAGATACGTCCTATAACATGAGATATGATATCCAAATCCTTCCGCTTCCAAATCTGAGACCCTTCCTTTAGCATGAGATGTGATATCCAAATCCTTCCCATTCCAATACTGAAACCCTTCCTATAGCATGAGATGTCATATCTCAATGTTTCTAATAGAAAACCTGAGACCCTTCCTATAGCAAGAGCTGTGATATCCAAATCCATCCCATTTCAATCTTGAGACCCTTCCTATAACATGAGATGTGATATCCAACTCCTACCCATTCCACCTGAGACCCTTCCTATAGCATGAGAAGGGATATCCAATTCCTTCCCAATCCAATCCTTAGACCCTTCCGATAACAGAGATGTGATATCTCAATGCTTATACCAAACCTGAGACCCTTCCTTTAGCATGAGATGTGATATCCAAATCCTTCACATTCCAATCCTGAGACCCTTCCTATAGCATGAGATGTGATATCTCAATGCTTCTAATACAAAACCTGAGATCCTTCCTATAACATGAGATGTGATATCCAAGTCCTTCCCATTCCAATCCTGAGACCCTTCCTATAACATGAGATGTGATATCCAACTCCTTCTATTCCAACCTGAGACCCTTCCTATAGCATGAGATGGGATATCCAACTCCTTCCAAATCCAATCCTGATACCCTTCCGATAGCATGAGATGTGATATCCCAATGCTTCAACAAAACCTGAGACCCATACCATGGCATGAGATGTGATATCAAACTCCCGTCCTATACCATGAGACTTGATATCTCAATGCTTCTAATACCAAACCTGAGACCGGTCCAATAACATGAGATGTGATATCCAAATCCTTCCCCTTCCAAACCTTAGACCCTTCCTTTATCATGAGAAGTGATATCCAAGTCCTTCCCATTCCATTCCTGAGACCCTTGCTATAGCATGAGATGTGATATCTCAATGCTTCTAATACCAAACCTGAGACCCTTCCTATAACATGAGATGTGATATCCAAATCCTTCCCATTCCAATCCTGAGACCCTTCCGATAGCAGAGATGTGATATCTCAATGCTTATACCAAACCTGAGACCCTTCCGATAGCATGAGATGTGATATCTCAATGCTTCTAATACCAAACCTCAGATCCTTCCAATAACATGAGATGTGATGTCCAAATCCTTCCCCTTCCAAACCTTAGACCCTCCCTTTAGCATGAGATGTGATATCCAACTCCTTCCCATTCCAATCCTGAGACCCATCTGATAGCATGAGTGTTAGGAAAGATTTCGTAATTGTAGGGAATTTTCCTTCCATGTGGCAACCCCTAAACTTTTTGCTATTGTTTTTAACCTTGTTCTTGACTTTGCCAGAGAAGTACAGCCTTCTGCCGCACTTCTCTGGGCTTTCGCTCCTTTTCTTATGGGGAAACTGACATGCCCTTAAGACAGTCAGTACCGGGGAACGCTGTTTCCCGTAGTTTCCTTTATCATGTTGCGGCTTTAGTGCAACATGACACAAGAGGGCACTGTAAGCTAAGTTACAGCTCTCTTGGGTCCCTAGCCTTCTACAGACCCTAGATACTCTTTTAGGATGGTATTTGATCGGTGCAAGTCATTCAGGGACTCGAATGGTGGCAGCGATCGTTTTGTTTATTTTGAGCTCCTTTTGGCGTTCTGAGCACGTTTTTGCCCTGAACCCAAAATGGTGGCCTGGCTCTCCCAAAATGGCTAGACCACGAGGCTCCTTTGTCTTGTCCACTGACCGTCTTGCTCCCTTCACCTTCCCCAGGTCGGGCGACCCGGGGCCTTCCTTATTTGGGCATGTACTTTCCCGCGAAACGTGGTTGCTTTCGCGGGCTTCTACATGTCGTTTGTGTGCCTCCAGGGTGTGGGCTGGGATGTCTGGTCCCAATACACATCCTGGGTGCCAGAGAGTCTGGGGTGGTGTGAATGCCTGGGACCACCGTGGTCCGTGATTGGTCCACGTATGGTGTGTGTGTTGAGGAGCGGATCTCCCATTGGCTCCCCTCCGTTTTGGCGCGAAGGGAACTGTGGATAAGAGGGAGCTGGAAACACCACTACCATGTCGATCTCCTGAGTTCTCACGAACGAAGGAATACAGGAGCCAAGTATCCTGCAACTACGAGGCTGGACCGAGGAATCGCTGGTGACCCGCTGAAGGAATCCTCCTTTGCACTGCTGTCGTCCTGTGAAACCCTTTCCTCCTTGGATCGAACCAGAAGGCCTGTACTGGTGCTTCGACCTTTGGAATAGCAGGAACAGCTATTCCCGGCGACTTCATCATCTCCTGCCAAGTAAGCCTTCGGAAGTGTCTCTGGGCCATCCAGTTGACTGACCAGCTTACAAGGGAGTCCTGCTCTGCAACTGCCGCCAGGTTGTGTTGTATTTCGAGTCCTTGTCACTCTCCCACGCTTCGTACGCTTGGCGTCCCCAGGTCTGAAGGGAGGAGTGTACATTTGGCTTGAATACACACGGCCGCTCCGTTGTCCTGTGCGGCAACAAAACTGTGCTGGTTTCGTCGATTGGGAGGTCTTTTTGCTCTACACGACTGCGAGGCGTTCCCTGCTCTTCTGAACCTGCCAGCTGCTGAAACTAACGTGGAGAAGCCTGGGCCTGCTTGCTTCGGGGACCGGTGAGTAGTTTAGCTAGGATCTGGTCGCCCTCCTGCAGTATCCCATTGCTTTTCCCTGCTGTGTAAAAACAGCACCCTTTTGGCCGTACTCGCGCTCTGCTTCTGCTCGCTGTGGAGGCTGCGCTTCAGTTGCGGAACCTGTTCTCCTTCTGCTGTGCACTAACCCGAACTGCCTGACTTCCTCCGAAGAGCTTCCCCTTTTGCCCGTTGGCACCGGCGTGGCAGGTACTTTGAGCACAAGGCTCCACTCTTCGCAGGGCTCGGACTTCCATCTAGTTAGGTGCCTCATATAGCTGTAACCCGCTAGACGTATTGAAACGTGCTAAAAACTAGCAAAAACAGCTAGAAAATGTACTTCCCTCGCGTTTTGGTAAATGCAGGGTACACACGTCTAAACCAGAGAGCAGGTAAGCGAGCATTTCAGCAGTATAAATTCAGCCTGTGAACAACACATTTTGACCCTCCCTTGTATGGGAGAAGAGTGGTTCAAAAGACCAGGATTCGACTGAATAAACGCACGAACAGAGTACAAAATGGGAATCCACCAGAATTCGCATTTACCAAAACGCGAGGAAAGTACATTTTCTAGCTGTTTCTGCTCGTTTTTAGCACGTTTCAATACGTCTAGCGGGTTACAGCTATATGTTGAATAATGGGTGTTATAAAGCATTCTGAACACTATATCTTGTGGAGCTCGTTGGAAGGCTGTAGGAAGAGGAGAGAAGGCAGGGAACACGCATCTAAACCAGAGAGCTGGGAAGCGAGTACATGCAACGCGAAACGGTGCAGGGAGCAGGGACAGAAAGGATGAACGCCTATGAGGAGGAGCAGCTGGTAGTCAGCCTGCTCTGGAGAGGAGAATGTGATCACCAGGGGAGTGCAGCCTGTAAAGTAGAAGGGACGATGAACACAGGACGACTGCATTAACAGATAGCAAATACACGTTCCAAAACAGTCAGGAAAGCTGATAATGCCTTGAAGATTTCAGCCGTATACATTCAGCCTGTGAACGTTGACCCCCCCCCCCCCCCTTGTATGGGAGAACAGTGGTTAAAAACTTCAGGATTCGACAACAAACGCACGGACAGTACATACATGGGAACCCATCAGAATTAGCATTTACAAAAACGCGAGGAAAGTACATTTTCTAGCTGTTTTTGCTAGTTTACAGCACGTTTCAATACGTCTACCGGGTTACGGCTATATGTTGAATAATGGGTGTTATAGAGCATTCTGAGCACTGTGTATCTTTTGGAGCTCATTTTTTGATTTGAAGGCAGCGGGAAGAGGAGAGAAGGCAGGGAACACGCGTCTAAACCAGAGAGCTGGGAAGCGAGTACTTGCAACGCGAAAAGGGCAGAATAGAAGAAGGCCTCTGAGAAGGAAAAGCGTCTAAACCAGAGAGCAGGGAAGCGAGTGTTTGCAACGCGAAACGGTGCAGGGAGCAGGGACAGAAAGGGAGAACTCTGAGGAGGAACAGCTG
The DNA here is from genome assembly GCF_040938575.1 of Ambystoma mexicanum. Classification (NCBI taxonomy): domain Eukaryota; kingdom Metazoa; phylum Chordata; class Amphibia; order Caudata; family Ambystomatidae; genus Ambystoma; species Ambystoma mexicanum. The sequence continues at coordinate 1,260,340 of NW_027182475.1, forward strand.
GCAGCCTTCTTTGGAGATGAGAACTTGATCACCACGGGAGAGGATTGTTGAGAGGGTTACAGAGGGGGAGGTCTGAGATCAGAAAATCCTGAGTATTCCCTGCAGTGTGTAGGGCCAGCGACATGAAGAGTTGCAGATCTCGTAAAAGTCCAGGTCAGGAAGCATACAGGTTCATGTTGAATTCTCCAAGTAGGCGGAGTTGAGTGGTAGGAGGCTAGGATGGAGAAGTCCATCCACTGAGAGAGGAAGGGGGTAGGCAAATAGCCACGGTAAGAGAATGGCCAGGAGAGAATGCATGCAGACAAGGCATTCGTGACAGTAGTCGGCCTGCAAAGGAAATCAATTTACTACAGGAATCAAGGATAAGCATTGAGATATCACATCTCATGCTATAGGAAGGGTCTCAGGATTGGAATGGGAAGGACTTAGATATCACATATCATGCTATAGGGAGGGTCTCAGTTTGGTATTAGAAGCATTGAGATATCACATCTCATGCTATCGGAAGTGTCTCAGGATTGGAATGGGAAGGAGCTGGATATCACATCTCATGCTAAAGGAAGGGTCTCAGGTTTGGAACGGGAAGGAGTTGGATATCACATCTCATGTTATAGGAAGGGTCTCAGGTTTGGTATAAACATTGAGATATCACATCTCTGCTATCGGAAGTGTCCCAGGATTGGAATGGGAAGGAGTTGGATATCCCATCTCATGTTATAGGACGGGTCTCAGGTTTTTTATTAAAATCATTGAGATATCATATTGCATGCTGTAGGAAGGGTCTAATGATTGGAATGGGAAGGACTTGGATATCACATCTCATGCTATAGATAGGCTCTCAGGTTTGGAAAGTGAAGGAGTTGGATATCACATTTCATGTTAGAGAAAGGATCTCAGGTTTGGTATTAGAGGCATTGAGATATCACATCTCAGGCTATAGGAAGGGTCTCAGGATTGGAATGGGAAGGAGTTGGATATCACATCTCATGCTATAGGAAGGGTCTCAGGATTGGAATGGGAAGGAGTTGTATATGACATCTCATGCCGTAGGGAGGGTCTCAGGTTTGGTATAAACATTGAGATATCACATCTCTGCTATCGAAAGGGTCTCAGGATTGGAATGGGAAGGAGTTGGATATCCCATCTCATGTTATAGGAAGAGTCTCAGGTTTGGTATTAGAAGCATTGAGATATCACATCTCATGCTATAGGAAGTGTCTCAGGATTGGAATGGGAAGGACTTGGGTATCACATCTCATGCTATAGGGAGGGTCTCAAGTTTGATATTAGAAGCATTGAGATATCACATCTCATGCTATAGGAAGGGTCTCAGGATTGGAATGGGAAGGAGTTGGATATCACATCTCATGCTATAGGAAGGGTCTCAGGTTTGGTATAAGCAGTGAGATATCACATCTCATGCTATAGGAAGTGTCTCAGGATTGGAATGGGAAGGAGTTGGATATCACATCTCATGTTATAGGAAGGATCTCAGGTTTGGTATAAGCATTGAGATATCACATCTCTGCTATCGGAAGGGTCTCAGGATTGGAATGGGAAGGAGTTGGATATTCCCATCTCATGTTATAGGAAGGGTCTCAGGTTTGGTATTAGAAGCATTGAGATATCACATCTCATGCTATAGGAAGGGTCTCAGGATAGGAATGGGAAGGACTTGGATATCACATCTCATGCTATAGGGAGGGTCTCAAGTTTGATATTAGAAGCATTGAGATATCACATTTCATATCGGAAGGGTCTCAAGATTGGAATGGGAAGGAGTTGGATATCACATCTCATGATAAAGGAAGGGTCTAAGGTTTGGAAGGGGAAGGATTTGGATATCACATCTCATGTTATAGGACGGGTCTCAGGTTTGGTATTAGAAGCATTGAGATATCAAGTCTCATGGTATAGGAAGGGTCTCAGAATTGGAATGGGAAGGAGTTGGATATCACATCTCAAGCTATAGGAAGGGTCTCAGGATTAGAATGGGAAGGAGTTTGATATCACATCTCATGCCATAGTATGGGTCTCAGGTTTGGTAGAAGCATTGGGATATCACATCTCATGCTATCAGAAGGGTATCGGGATTGGATTTGGAAGGAGTTGGATATCCCATCTCATGCTATAGGAAGGGTCTCAGGTTGGAATGGGAAGGAGTTGGATATCACATCTCATGTTATAGGAAGGGTCTCAGGATTGGAATGGGAAGGACTTGGATATCACATCTCATGCTATAGGAAGGCTCTCAGGTTTGCAAGGGGAAAGAGTTGGATATCACATTTCATGTTAGAGGTAGGATCTCAGGTTTGGTATTAGAAGTATTGAGATATCACATCTCATGCTATCAGAAGGATCTCAGGTTTGGTATAGAAGCATTGAGATATCATATCTTATGCTATCAGAAGAGTCTCAGGATTGGAATGGGAAGGAGTTGGATATCACATCTCATGCTAAAGGTAGGGTCTCAGGTTTGGAAGATAAGGATTTGGATATCACATCTCATGTCATAGGAAGGATCTCAGGTTTGGTATTAGAAGTATTGAGATATCACATCATGCTATCGGAAGGATCTCAGGTTTGGTATAGAAGCATTGAGATATCATATCTTATGGTATCAGAAGGGTCTCAGGATTGGAATGGGAAGGAGTTGGATATCACATCTCATGCTAAAGGGAGGGTCTCAGGTTTGGAAGGCGAAGGATTTGGATATCACATCTCATGTTATCGGAAGGATCTCAGGTTTGGTATTAGAAGTATTGAGATATCACATCTCATGCTATAGGAAGGGTCTCAGGATTGGAATGGGAAGGCGTTGGATATCACATCTCATGCTAAAGGAAGGGTCTCAGGTTTGGTAGAAGCATTGAGATATCACATCTCATGCTATAGGAAGGGTCTCAGGATTGGAATGGGAAGGACTTAGATATCACATATCATGCTATAGGGAGGGTCTCAGTTTTGATATTAGAAGCATTGAGATATCACATCTCATGCTATCGGAAGTGTCTCAGGATTGGAATGGGAAGGAGCTGGATATCACATCTCATGCTAAAGGAAGGGTCTCAGGTTTGGAACGGGAAGGAGTTGGATATCACATCTCATGTTATAGGAAGGGTCTCAGGTTTGGTATAAACATTGAGATATCACATCTCTGCTATCGGAAGTGTCTCAGGATTGGAATGGGAAGGAGTTGGATATCCCATCTCATGTTATAGGACGGGTCTCAGGTTTTTTATTAGAATCATTGAGATATCATATTGCATGCTGTAGGAAGGGTCTAAGGATTGGAATGGGAAGGACTTGGATACAACATCTCATGCAATAGATAGGCTCTCAGGTTTGGAAAGTGAAGGAGTTGGATATCACATTTCATGTTAGAGGAAGGATCTCAGGTTTGGTATTAGAGGCATTGAGATATCACATCTCAGGCTATAGGAAGGGTCTCAGGATTGGAATGGGAAGGAGTTGGATATCACATCTCATGCTATAGGAAGGGTCTCAGGTTTGGTATAAGCATTGAGATATCACATCTCATGCTATAGGAAGGGTCTCAGGATTGGAATGGAAGGAGTTGGATATCACATCTCATGTTATAGGAAGGATCTCAGGTTTGGTATTAGAAGCATTGAGACATTACATCTCATGCTATAGGAAGGGTCTCAGGATTGGAATGGGAAGGAGTTGGATATCACATCTCATGCTATAGGACGGGTCTCAGGATTGGAATGGGAAGGAGTTGAATATGACATCTCATGCCGTAGGAAGGGTCTCAGGTTTGGTATAAACATTGAGATATCACATCTCTGCTATCAAAAGGGTCTCAGGATTGGAATGGGAAGGAGTTGGATATCCCATCTCATGTTATAGGAAGAGTCTCAGGTTTGGCATTAGAAGCATTGAGATATCACATCTCATGCTATAGGAAGGGTCTCAGGATTGGAATGGGAAGGACTTGGGTATCACATCTCATGCTATAGGGAGGGTCTCAAGTTTGATATTAGAAGCATTGAGATATCACATCTCTGCTATCGGAAGTGTCTCAGGATTGGAATGGGAAGGAGGTGGATATCCCATCTCATGTTATAGGACGGGTCTCAGGTTTTTTATTAGAATCATTGAGATATCATATTGCATGCTGTAGGAAGGGTCTAAGGATTGGAATGGGAAGGACTTGGATATCACATCTCATGCTATAGATAGGCTCTCAGGTTTGGAAAGTGAAGGAGTTGGATATCACATTTCATGTTAGAGGAAGGATCTCAGGTTTGGTATTAGAGGCATTGAGATATCACATCTCAGGCTATAGGAAGGGTCTCAGGATTGGAATGGGAAGGAGTTGGATATCACATATGCTATAGGAAGGGTCTCAGGTTTGGTATAAGCATTGAGATATCACATCTCATGCTATAGGAAGGGTCTCAGGATTGGAATGGAAGGAGTTGGATATCACATCTCATGTTATAGGAAGGATCTCAGGTTTGGTATTAGAAGCATTGAGACATCACATCTCATGCTATAGGAAGGGTCTCAGGATTGGAATGGGAAGGAGTTGGATATCACATCTCATGCTATAGGAAGGGTCTCAGGATTGGAATGGGAAGGAGTTGAATATGACATCTCATGCCGTAGGAAGGGTCTCAGGTTTGGTATAAACATTGAGATATCACATCTCTGCTATCAAAAGGGTCTCAGGATTGGAATGGGAAGGAGTTGGATATCCCATCTCATGTTATAGGAAGAGTCTCAGGTTTGGTATTAGAAGCATTGAGATATCACATCTCATGCTATAGGAAGGGTCTCAGGATTGGAATGGGATGGACTTGGGTATCACATCTCATGCTATAGGGAGGGTCTCAAGTTTGATATTAGAAGCATTGAGATATCACATCTCATGCTATAGGAAGGGTCTCAGGATTGGAATGGGAAGGAGTTGGATATCACATCTCATGCTATAGGACGGGTCTCAGGTTTGGTATAAGCAGTGAGATATCACATCTCATGCTATAGGAAGTGTCTCAGGATTGGAATGCGAAGGAGTTGGATATCACATCTCATGTTATAGGAAGGATCTCAGGTTTGGTATAAGCATTGAGATATCACATCTCTGCTATCGGAAGGGTCTCAGGATTGGAATGGGAAGGAGTTGGATATTCCCATCTCATGTTAAAGGAAGGGTCTCAGGTTTGGTATTAGAAGCATTGAGATATCACATCTCATGCTATAGGAAGGGTCTCAGGATTGGAATGGGAAGGAGTTTGATATCACATCTCATGCCATAGTATGGGTCTCAGGTTTGGTAGAAGCATTGGGATATCACATCTCATGCTATCAGAAGGGTATCGGGATTGGATTTGGAAGGAGTTGGATATCCCATCTCATGCTATAGGAAGGGTCTCAGGTTGGAATGGGAAGGAGTTGGATATCACATCTCATGTTATAGGAAGGGTCTCAGGATTGGAATGGGAAGGACTTGGATATCACATCTCATGCTATAGGAAGGCTCTCAGGTTTGCAAGGGGAAAGAGTTGGATATCACATTTCATGTTAGAGGTAGGATCTCAGGTTTGGTATTAGAAGTATTGAGATATCACATCTCATGCTATCAGAAGGATCTCAGGTTTGGTATAGAAGCATTGAGATATCATATCTTATGCTATCAGAAGAGTCTCAGGATTGGAATGGGAAGGAGTTGGATATCACATCTCATGCTAAAGGGAGGGTCTCAGGTTTGGAAGATAAGGATTTGGATATCACATCTCATGTCATAGGAAGGATCTCAGGTTTGGTATTAGAAGTATTGAGATATCACATCATGCTATCGGAAGGATCTCAGGTTTGGTATAGAAGCATTGAGATATCATATCTTATGCTATCAGAAGGGTCTCAGGATTGGAATGGGAAGGAGTTGGATATCACATCTCATGCTAAAGGAAGGGTCTCAGGTTTGGAACGGGAAGGAGTTGGATATCACATCTCATGTTATAGGAAGGGTCTCAGGTTTGGTATAAACATTGAGATATCACATCTCTGCTATCGGAAGTGTCTCAGGATTGGAATGGGAAGGAGTTGGATATCCCATCTCATGTTATAGGACGGGTCTCAGGTTTTTTATTAGAATCATTGAGATATCATATTGCATGCTGTAGGAAGGGTCTAAGGATTGGAATGGGAAGGACTTGGATACAACATCTCATGCAATAGATAGGCTCTCAGGTTTGGAAAGTGAAGGAGTTGGATATCACATTTCATGTTAGAGGAAGGATCTCAGGTTTGGTATTAGAGGCATTGAGATATCACATCTCAGGCTATAGGAAGGGTCTCAGGATTGGAATGGGAAGGAGTTGGATATCACATCTCATGCTATAGGAAGGGTCTCAGGTTTGGTATAAGCATTGAGATATCACATCTCATGCTATAGGAAGGGTCTCAGGATTGGAATGGAAGGAGTTGGATATCACATCTCATGTTATAGGAAGGATCTCAGGTTTGGTATTAGAAGCATTGAGACATTACATCTCATGCTATAGGAAGGGTCTCAGGATTGGAATGGGAAGGAGTTGGATATCACATCTCATGCTATAGGACGGGTCTCAGGATTGGAATGGGAAGGAGTTGAATATGACATCTCATGCCGTAGGAAGGGTCTCAGGTTTGGTATAAACATTGAGATATCACATCTCTGCTATCAAAAGGGTCTCAGGATTGGAATGGGAAGGAGTTGGATATCCCATCTCATGTTATAGGAAGAGTCTCAGGTTTGGCATTAGAAGCATTGAGATATCACATCTCATGCTATAGGAAGGGTCTCAGGATTGGAATGGGAAGGACTTGGGTATCACATCTCATGCTATAGGGAGGGTCTCAAGTTTGATATTAGAAGCATTGAGATATCACATCTCTGCTATCGGAAGTGTCTCAGGATTGGAATGGGAAGGAGTTGGATATCCCATCTCATGTTATAGGACGGGTCTCAGGTTTTTTATTAGAATCATTGAGATATCATATTGCATGCTGTAGGAAGGGTCTAAGGATTGGAATGGGAAGGACTTGGATATCACATCTCATGCTATAGATAGGCTCTCAGGTTTGGAAAGTGAAGGAGTTGGATATCACATTTCATGTTAGAGGAAGGATCTCAGGTTTGGTATTAGAGGCATTGAGATATCACATCTCAGGCTATAGGAAGGGTCTCAGGATTGGAATGGGGAGGAGTTGGATATCACATATGCTATAGGAAGGGTCTCAGGTTTGGTATAAGCATTGAGATATCACATCTCATGCTATAGGAAGGGTCTCAGGATTGGAATGGAAGGAGTTGGATATCACATCTCATGTTATAGGAAGGATCTCAGGTTTGGTATTAGAAGCATTGAGACATCACATCTCATGCTATAGGAAGGGTCTCAGGATTGGAATGGGAAGGAGTTGGATATCACATCTCATGCTATAGGAAGGGTCTCAGGATTGGAATGGGAAGGAGTTGAATATGACATCTCATGCCGTAGGAAGGGTCTCAGGTTTGGAATGGGAAGGAGTTGGATATCACATCTCATGCTATAGGACGGGTCTCAGGTTTGGTATAAGCAGTGAGATATCACATCTCATGCTATAGGAAGTGTCTCAGGATTGGAATGCGAAGGAGTTGGATATCACATCTCATGTTATAGGAAGGATCTCAGGTTTGGTATAAGCATTGAGATATCACATCTCTGCTATCGGAAGGGTCTCAGGATTGGAATGGGAAGGAGTTGGATATTCCCATCTCATGTTAAAGGAAGGGTCTCAGGTTTGGTATTAGAAGCATTGAGATATCACATCTCATGCTATAGGAAGGGTCTCAGGATTGGAATGGGAAGGACTTGGATATCACATCTCATGCTATAGGGAGGGTCTCAAGTTTGATATTAGAAGCATTGAGATATCACATTTCATGATATCGTAAGGGTCTCAAGATTGGAATGGGAAGGAGTTTGATATCACATCTCATGCCATAGTATGGGTCTCAGGTTTGGTAGAAGCATTGGGATATCACATCTCATGCTATCAGAAGGGTATCGGGATTGGATTTGGAAGGAGTTGGATATCCCATCTCATGCTATAGGAAGGGTCTCAGGTTGGAATGGGAAGGAGTTGGATATCACATCTCATGTTATAGGAAGGGTCTCAGGATTGGAATGGGAAGGACTTGGATATCACATCTCATGCTATAGGAAGGCTCTCAGGTTTGCAAGGGGAAAGAGTTGGATATCACATTTCATGTTAGAGGTAGGATCTCAGGTTTGGTATTAGAAGTATTGAGATATCACATCTCATGCTATCAGAAGGATCTCAGGTTTGGTATAGAAGCATTGAGATATCATATCTTATGCTATCAGAAGAGTCTCAGGATTGGAATGGGAAGGAGTTGGATATCACATCTCATGCTAAAGGGAGGGTCTCAGGTTTGGAAGATAAGGATTTGGATATCACATCTCATGTCATAGGAAGGATCTCAGGTTTGGTATTAGAAGTATTGAGATATCACATCATGCTATCGGAAGGATCTCAGGTTTGGTATAGAAGCATTGAGATATCATATCTTATGCTATCAGAAGGGTCTCAGGATTGGAATGGGAAGGAGTTGGATATCACATCTCATGCTAAAGGGAGGGTCTCAGGTTTGGAAGGCGAAGGATTTGGATATCACATCTCATGTTATCGGAAGGATCTCAGGTTTGGTATTAGAAGTATTGAGATATCACATCTCATGCTATAGGAAGGGTCTCAGGATTGGAATGGGAAGGAGTTGGATATCACATCTCATGCTAAAGGAAGGGTCTCAGGTTTGGTAGAAGCATTGAGATATCACATCTCATGCTATAGGAAGGGTCTCAGGATTGGAATGGGAAGGACTTAGATATCACATATCATGTTATAGGGAGGGTCTCAGTTTTGATATTAGAAGCATTGAGATATCACATCTCATGCTATCGGAAGTGTCTCAGGATTGGAATGGGAAGGAGTTGGATATCCCATCTCATGTCATAGGACGGGTCTCAGGTTTTTTATTAGAATCATTGAGATTTCATATTGCATGCTGTAGGAAGGGTCTAAGGATTGGAATGGGAAGGACTTGGATACAACATCTCATGCAATAGATAGGCTCTCAGGTTTGGAAAGTGAAGGAGTTGGATATCACATTTCATGTTAGAGGAAGGATCTCAGGTTTGGTATTAGAGGCATTGAGATATCACATCTCAGGCTATAGGAAGGGTCTCAGGATTGGAATGGAAGGAGTTGGATATCACATCTCATGTTATAGGAAGGATCTCAGGTTTGGTATTAGAAGCATTGAGACATTACATCTCATGCTATAGGAAGGGTCTCAGGATTGGAATGGGAAGGAGTTGGATATCACATCTCATGCTATAGGAAGGGTCTCAGGATTGGAATGGGAAGGAGTTGAATATGACATCTCATGCCGTAGGAAGGGTCTCAGGTTTGGTATAAACATTGAGATATCACATCTCTGCTATCAAAAGGGTCTCAGGATTGGAATGGGAAGGAGTTGGATATCCCATCTCATGTTATAGGAAGAGTCTCAGGTTTGGCATTAGAAGCATTGAGATATCACATCTCATGCTATAGGAAGGGTCTCAGGATTGGAATGGGAAGGACTTGGGTATCACATCTCATGCTATAGGGAGGGTCTCAAGTTTGATATTAGAAGCATTGAGATATCACATCTCTGCTATCGGAAGTGTCTCAGGATTGGAATGGGAAGGAGTTGGATATCCCATCTCATGTTATAGGACGGGTCTCAGGTTTTTTATTAGAATCATTGAGATATCATATTGCATGCTGTAGGAAGGGTCTAAGGATTGGAATGGGAAGGACTTGGATATCACATCTCATGCTATAGATAGGCTCTCAGGTTTGGAAAGTGAAGGAGTTGGATATCACATTTCATGTTAGAGGAAGGATCTCAGGTTTGGTATTAGAGGCATTGAGATATCACATCTCAGGCTATAGGAAGGGTCTCAGGATTGGAATGGGAAGGAGTTGGATATCACATCTCATGCTATAGGAAGGGTCTCAGGTTTGGTATAAGCATTGAGATATCACATCTCATGCTATAGGAAGGGTCTCAGGATTGGAATGGAAGGAGTTGGATATCACATCTCATGTTATAGGAAGGATCTCAGGTTTGGTATTAGAAGCATTGAGACATCACATCTCATGCTATAGGAAGGGTCTCAGGATTGGAATGGGAAGGAGTTGGATATCACATCTCATGCTATAGGAAGGGTCTCAGGATTGGAATGGGAAGGAGTTGAATATGACATCTCATGCCGTAGGAAGGGTCTCAGGTTTGGTATAAACATTGAGATATCACATCTCTGCTATCAAAAGGGTCTCAGGATTGGAATGGGAAGGAGTTGGATATCCCATCTCATGTTATAGGAAGAGTCTCAGGTTTGGTATTAGAAGCATTGAGATATCACATCTCATGCTATAGGAAGGGTCTCAGGATTGGAATGGGAAGGACTTGGGTATCACATCTCATGCTATAGGGAGGGTCTCAAGTTTGATATTAGAAGCATTGAGATATCACATCTCATGCTATAGGAAGGGTCTCAGGATTGGAATGGGAAGGAGTTGGATATCACATCTCATGCTATAGGACGGGTCTCAGGTTTGGTATAAGCAGTGAGATATCACATCTCATGCTATAGGAAGGGTCTCAGGATTGGAATGCGAAGGAGTTGGATATCACATCTCATGTTATAGGAAGGATCTCAGGTTTGGTATAAGCATTGAGATATCACATCTCTGCTATCGGAAGGGTCTCAGGATTGGAATGGGAAGGAGTTGGATATTCCCATCTCATGTTATAGGAAGGGTCTCAGGTTTGGTATTAGAAGCATTGAGATATCACATCTCATGCTATAGGAAGGGTCTCAGGATTGGAATGGGAAGGACTTGGATATCACATCTCATGCTATAGGGAGGGTCTCAAGTTTGATATTAGAAGCATTGAGATATCACATTTCATGATATCGGAAGGGTCTCAAGATTGGAATGGGAAGGAGTTGGATATCACATCTCATGATAAAGGAAGGGTCTAAGGTTTGGAAGGGGAAGGATTTGGATATCACATCTCATGTTATAGGACGGGTCTCAGGTTTGGTATTAGAAGCATTGAGATATCAAGTCTCATGGTATAGGAAGGGTCTCAGAATTGGAATGGGAAGGAGTTGGATATCACATCTCAAGCTATAGGAAGGGTCTCAGGATTAGAATGGGAAGGAGTTTGATATCACATCTCATGCCATAGTATGGGTCTCAGGTTTGGTAGAAGCATTGGGATATCACATCTCATGCTATCGGAAGGGTATCGGGATTGGATTTGGAAGGAGTTGGATATCCCATCTCATGCTATAGGAAGGGTCTCAGGTTGGAATGGGGAGGAGTTGGATATCACATCTCATGTTATAGGAAGGGTCTCAGGATTGGAATGGGAAGGACTTGGATATCACATCTCATGCTACAGGAAGGCTCTCAGGTTTGCAAGGGGAAAGAGTTGGATATCACATTTCATGTTAGAGGTAGGATCTCAGGTTTGGTATTAGAAGTATTGAGATATCACATCTCATGCTATCAGAAGGATCTCAGGTTTGGTATAGAAGCATTGAGATATCATATCTTATGCTATCAGAAGAGTCTCAGGATTGGAATGGGAAGGAGTTGGATATCACATCTCATGCTAAAGGGAGGGTCTCAGGTTTGGAAGATAAGGATTTGGATATCACATCTCATGTTATAGGAAGGATCTCAGGTTTGGTATTAGAAGTATTGAGATATCACATATCATGCTATCGGAAGGATCTTAGGTTTGGTATAGAAGCATTGAGATATCATATCTTATGCTATCAGAAGGGTCTCAGGATTGGAATGGGAAGGAGTTGGATATCACATCTCATGCTAAAGGGAGGGTCTCAGGTTTGGAAGGCGAAGGATTTGGATATCACATCTCATGTTATAGGATGGATCTCAGGTTTGGTATTAGAAGTATTGAGATATCACATCTCATGTTATCGGAAGGATCTCAGGTTTGGTATTAGAAGTATTGAGATATCACATCTCATGCTATAGGAAGGGTCTCAGGATTGGAATGGGAAGGAGTTGGATATCACATCTCATGCTAAAGGAAGGGTCTCAGGTTTGGTAGATGCATTGAGATATCACATCTCATGCTATAGGAAGGGTCTCAGGATTGGAATGGGAAGGACTTAGATATCACATATCATGCTATAGGGAGGGTCTCAGTTTTGATATTAGAAGCATTGAGATATCACATCTCATGCTATCGGAAGTGTCTCAGGATTGGAATGGGAAGGAGCTGGATATCACATCTCATGCTAAAGGAAGGGTCTCAGGTTTGGAACGTGAAGGAGTTGGATATCACATCTCATGCTATAGGAAGGGTCTCAGGTTTGGTATAAGCATTGAGATATCACATCTCATGCTATAGGAAGGGTCTCAGGATTGGAATGGAAGGAGTTGGATATCACATCTCATGTTATAGGAACGATCTCAGGTTTGGTATTAGAAGCATTGAGACATCACATCTCATGCTATAGGAAGGGTCTCAGGATTGGAATGGGAAGGAGTTGGATATCACATCTCATGCTATAGGAAGGGTCTCAGGATTGGAATGGGAAGGAGTTGAATATGACATCTCATGCCGTAGGAAGGGTCTCAGGTTTGGTATAAACATTGAGATATCACATCTCTGCTATCAAAAGGGTCTCAGGATTGGAATGGGAAGGAGTTGGATATCCCATCTCATGTTATAGGAAGAGTCTCAGGTTTGGTATTAGAAGCATTGAGATATCACATCTCATGCTATAGGAAGTGTCTCAGGATTGGAATGGGAAGGACTTGGATATCACATCTCATGCTATAGGTAGGGTCTCAAGTTTGATATTAGAAGCATTGAGATATCACATCTCATGCTATAGGAAGGGTCTCAGGATTGGAATGGGAAGGAGTTGGATATCACATCTCATGCTATGGGAAGGGTCTCAGGTTTGGTATAAGCAGTGAGATATCACATCTCATGCTATAGGAAGGGTCTCAGGATTGGAATGGGAAGGAGTTGGATATCACATCTCATGCTATAGGACGGGTCTCAGGTTTGGTATAAGCAGTGAGATATCACATCTCATGCTATAGGAAGTGTCTCAGGATTGGAATGGGAAGGAGTTGGATATCACATCTCATGTTATAGAAGGATCTCAGGTTTGGTTTACACATTGAGATATCACATCTCTGCTATCGGAAGGGTCTCAGGATTGGAATGGGAAGGAGTTGGATATTCCCATCTCATGTTATAGGAAGGGTCTCAGGTTTGGTATTAGAAGCATTGAGATATCACATCTCATGCTATAGGAAGGGTCTCAGGATTGGAATGGGAAGGACTTGGATATCACATCTCATGCTATAGGGAGGGTCTCAAGTTTGATATTAGAAGCATTGAGATATCACATTTCATGATATCGGAAGGGTCTCAAGATTGGAATGGGAAGGAGTTGGATATCACATCTCATGATAAAGGAAGGGTCTAAGGTTTGGAAGGGGAAGGATTTGGATATCACATCTCATGTTATAGGACGGGTCTCAGGTTTGGTATTAGAAGCATTGAGATATCAAGTCTCATGGTATAGGAAGGGTCTCAGAATTGGAATGGGAAGGAGTTGGATATCACATCTCAAGCTATAGGAAGGGTCTCAGGATTAGAATGGGAAGGAGTTTGATATCACATCTCATGCCATAGTATGGGTCTCAGGTTTGGTAGAAGCATTGGGATATCACATCTCATGCTATCGGAAGGGTATCGGGATTGGATTTGGAAGGAGTTGGATATCCCATCTCATGCTATAGGAAGGGTCTCAGGTTGGAATGGGGAGGAGTTGGATATCACATCTCATGTTATAGGAAGGGTCTCAGGATTGGAATGGGAAGGACTTGGATATCACATCTCATGCTACAGGAAGGCTCTCAGGTTTGCAAGGGGAAAGAGTTGGATATCACATTTCATGTTAGAGGTAGGATCTCAGGTTTGGTATTAGAAGTATTGAGATATCACATCTCATGCTATCAGAAGGATCTCAGGTTTGGTATAGAAGCATTGAGATATCATATCTTATGCTATCAGAAGAGTCTCAGGATTGGAATGGGAATGAGTTGGATATCACATCTCATGCTAAAGGGAGGGTCACAGGTTTGGAAGATAAGGATTTGGATATCACATCTCATGTTATAGGAAGGATCTCAGGTTTGGTATTAGAAGTATTGAGATATCACATCTCATGCTATCGGAAGGATCTCAGGTTTGGTATAGAAGCATTGAGATATCATATCTTATGCTATCAGAAGGGTCTCAGGATTGGAATGGGAAGGAGTTGGATATCACATCTCATGCTAAAGGGAGGGTCTCAGGTTTGGAAGGCGAAGGATTTGGATATCACATCTCATGTTATCGGAAGGATCTCAGGTTTGGTATTAGAAGTATTGAGATATCACATCTCATGCTATAGGAAGGGTCTCAGGATTGGAATGGGAAGGAGTTGGATATCACATCTCATGCTAAAGGAAGGGTCTCAGGTTTGGTAGAAGCATTGAGATATCACATCTCATGCTATAGGAAGGGTCTCAGGATTGGAATGGGAAGGACTTAGATATCACATATCATGCTATAGGGAGGGTCTCTGTTTTGATATTAGAAGCATTGAGATATCACATCTCATGCTATCGGAAGTGTCTCAGGATTGGAATGGGAAGGAGCTGGATATCACATCTCATGCTAAAGGAAGGGTCTCAGGTTTGGAACGGGAAGGAGTTGGATATCACATCTCATGTTATAGGAAGGGTCTCAGGTTTGGTATAAACATTGAGATATCACATCTCTGCTATCGGAAGTGTCCCAGGATTGGAATGGGAAAGGAGTTGGATATCCCATCTCATGTTATAGGACGGGTCTCAGGTTTTTTATTAAAATCATTGAGATATCATATTGCATGCTGTAGGAAGGGTCTAAGGATTGGAATGGGAAGGACTTGGATATCACATCTCATGCTATAGATAGGCTCTCAGGTTTGGAAAGTGAAGGAGTTGGATATCACATTTCATGTTAGAGGAAGGATCTCAGGTTTGGTATTAGAGGCATTGAGATATCACATCTCAGGCTATAGGAAGGGTCTCAGGATTGGAATGGGAAGGAGTTGGATATCACATCTCATGCTATAGGAAGGGTCTCAGGATTGGAATGGAAGGAGTTGGATATCACATCTCATGTTATAGGAAGGATCTCAGGTTTGGTATTAGAAGCATTGAGACATCACATCTCATGCTATAGGAAGGGTCTCAGGATTGGAATGGGAAGGAGTTGGATATCACATCTCATGCTATAGGAAGGGTCTCAGGATTGGAATGGGAAGGAGTTGAATATGACATCTCATGCCGTAGGAAGGGTCTCAGGTTTGGTATAAACATTGAGATATCACATCTCTGCTATCAAAAGGGTCTCAGGATTGGAATGGAAGGAGTTGGATATCCCATCTCATGTTATAGGAAGAGTCTCAGGTTTGGTATTAGTAGCATTGAGATATCACATCTCATGCTATAGGAAGGGTCTCAGGATTGGAATGGGAAGGACTTGGGTATCACATCTCATGCTATAGGGAGGGTCTCAAGTTTGATATTAGAAGCATTGAGATATCACATCTCATGCTATAGGAAGGGTCTCAGGATTGGAATGGGAAGGAGTTGGATATCACATCTCATGCTATAGGACGGGTCTCAGGTTTGGTATAAGCAGTGAGATATCACATCTCATGCTATAGGAAGAGTCTCAGGATTGGAATGGGAAGGAGTTGGATATCACATCTCATGTTATAGGAAGGATCTCAGGTTTGGTATAAGCATTGAGATATCACATCTCTGCTATCGGAAGGGTCTCAGGATTGGAATGGGAAGGAGTTGGATATTCCCATCTCATGTTATAGGAAGGGTCTCAGGTTTGGTATTAGAAGCATTGAGATATCACATCTCATGCTATAGGAAGGGTCTCAGGATTGGAATGGGAAGGACTTGGATATCACATCTCATGCTATAGGGAGGGTCTCAAGTTTGATATTAGAAGCATTGAGATATCACATTTCATGATATCGGAAGGGTCTCAAGATTGGAATGGGAAGGAGTTGGATATCACATCTCATGATAAAGGAAGGGTCTAAGGTTTGGAAGGGGAAGGATTTGGATATCACATCTCATGTTATAGGACGGGTCTCAGGTTTGGTATTAGAAGCATTGAGATATCAAATCTCATGGTATAGGAAGGGTCTCAGAATTGGAATGGGAAAGAGTTGGATATCACATCTCAAGCTATAGGAAGGGTCTCAGGATTAGAATGGGAAGGAGTTTGATATCACATCTCATGCCATAGTATGGGTCTCAGGTTTGGTAGAAGCATTGGGATATCACATCTCATGCTATCGGAAGGGTATCGGGATTGGATTTGGAAGGAGTTGGATATCCCATCTCATGCTATAGGAAGGGTCTCAGGTTGGAATGGGGAGGAGTTGGATATCACATCTCATGTTATAGGAAGGGTCTCAGGATTGGAATGGGAAGGACTTGGATATCACATCTCATGCTACAGGAAGGCTCTCAGGTTTGCAAGGGGAAAGAGTTGGATATCACATTTCATGTTAGAGGTAGGATCTCAGGTTTGGTATTAGAAGTATTGAGATAGCACATCTCATGCTATCAGAAGGATCTCAGGTTTGGTATAGAAGCTTTGAGATATCATATCTTATGCTATCAGAAGAGTCTCAGGATTGGAATGGGAAGGAGTTGGATATCACATCTCATGCTAAAGGGAGGGTCTCAGGTTTGGAAGATAAGGATTTGGATATCACATCTCATGTTATAGGAAGGATCTCAGGTTTGGTATTAGAAGTATTGAGATATCACATCTCATGCTATCGGAAGGATCTCAGGTTTGGTATAGAAGCATTGAGATATCATATCTTATGCTATCAGAAGGGTCTCAGGATTGGAATGGGAAGGAGTTGGATATCACATCTCATGCTAAAGGGAGGGTCTCAGGTTTGGAAGGCGAAGGATTTGGATATCACATCTCATGTTATAGGATGGATCTCAGGTTTGGTATTAGAAGTATTGAGATATCACATCTCATGTTATCGGAAGGATCTCAGGTTTGGTATTAGAAGTATTGAGATATCACATCTCATGCTATAGGAAGGGTCTCAGGATTGGAATGGGAAGGAGTTGGATATCACATCTCATGCTAAAGGAAGGGTCTCAGGTTTGGTAGAAGCATTGAGATATCACATCTCATGCTATAGGAAGGGTCTCAGGATTGGTATGGGAAGGACTTAGATATCACATATCGTGCTATAGGGAGGGTCTCAGTTTTGATATTAGAAGCATTGAGATATCACATCTCATGCTATCGGAAGTGTCTCAGGATTGGAATGGGAAGGAGCTGGATATCACATCTCATGCTAAAGGAAGGGTCTCAGGTTTGGAACGTGAAGGAGTTGGATATCACATCTCATGCTATAGGAAGGGTCTCAGGTTTGGTATAAGCATTGAGATATCACATCTCATGCTATAGGAAGGGTCTCAGGATTGGAATGGAAGGAGTTGGATATCACATCTCATGTTATAGGAACGATCTCAGGTTTGGTATTAGAAGCATTGAGACATCACATCTCATGCTATAGGAAGGGTCTCAGGATTGGAATGGGAAGGAGTTGGATATCACATCTCATGCTATAGGAAGGGTCTCAGGATTGGAATGGGAAGGAGTTGAATATGACATCTCATGCCGTAGGAAGGGTCTCAGGTTTGGTATAAACATTGAGATATCACATCTCTGCTATCAAAAGGGTCTCAGATTTGGAATGGGAAGGAGTTGGATATCCCATCTCATGTTATAGGAAGAGTCTCAGGTTTGGTATTAGAAGCATTGAGATATCACATCTCATGCTATAGGAAGTGTCTCAGGATTGGAATGGGAAGGACTTGGATATCACATCTCATGCTATAGGTAGGGTCTCAAGTTTGATATTAGAAGCATTGAGATATCACATCTCATGCTATAGGAAGGGTCTCAGGATTGGAATGGGAAAGAGTTGGATATCACATCTCATGCTATGGGAAGGGTCTCAGGTTTGGTATAAGCAGTGAGATATCACATCTCATGCTATAGGAAGGGTCTCAGGATTGGAATGGGAAGGAGTTGGATATCACATCTCATGCTATAGGACGGGTCTCAGGTTTGGTATAAGCAGTGAGATATCACATCTCATGCTATAGGAAGTGTCTCAGGATTGGAATGGGAAGGAGTTGGATATCACATCTCATGTTATAGGAAGGATCTCAGGTTTGGTATAAGCATTGAGATATCACACCTCATGCTATAGGAAGGGTCTCAGGATTGGAATGGGAAGGACTTGGATATCACATCTCATGCTATAGGGAGGGTCTCAAGTTTGATATTAGAAGCATTGAGATATCACATTTCATGATATCGGAAGGGTCTCAAGATTGGAATGGGAAGGAGTTGGATATCACATCTCATGATAAAGGAAGGGTCTAAGGTTTGGAAGGGGAAGGATTTGGATATCACATCTCATGTTATAGGACGGGTCTCAGGTTTGGTATTAGAAGCATTGAGATATCAAGTCTCATGGTATAGGAAGGGTCTCAGAATTGGAATGGGAAGGAGTTGGATATCACATCTCAAGCTATAGGAAGGGTCTCAGGATTAGAATGGGAAGGAGTTTGATATCACATCTCATGCCATAGTATGGGTCTCAGGTTTGGTAGAAGCATTGGGATATCACATCTCATGCTATCGGAAGGGTATCGGGATTGGATTTGGAAGGAGTTGGATATCCCATCTCATGCTATAGGAAGGGTCTCAGGTTGGAATGGGGAGGAGTTGGATATCACATCTCATGTTATGGGAAGGGTCTCAGGATTGGAATGGGAAGGACTTGGATATCACATCTCATGCTACAGGAAGGCTCTCAGGTTTGCAAGGGGAAAGAGTTGGATATCACATTTCATGTTAGAGGTAGGATCTCAGGTTTGTTATTAGAAGTATTGAGATATCACATCTCATGTTATCAGAAGGATCTCAGGTTTGGTATAGAAGCATTGAGATATCATATCTTATGCTATCAGAAGAGTCTCAGGATTGGAATGGGAAGGAGTTGGATATCACATCTCATGCTAAAGGGAGGGTCTCAGGTTTGGAAGATAAGGATTTGGATATCACATCTCATGTTATAGGAAGGATTTCAGGTTTGGTATTAGAAGTATTGAGATATCACATCTCATGCTATCGGAAGTATCTCAGGTTTGGTATAGAAGCATTGAGATATATCTTATGCTATCAGAAGGGTCTCAGGATTGGAATGGGAAGGAGTTGGATATCACATCTCATGCTAAAGGGAGGGTCTCAGGTTTGGAAGGCGAAGGATTTGGATATCACATCTCATGTTATAGGATGGATCTCAGGTTTGGTATTAGAAGTATTGAGATATCACATCTCATGTTATCGGAAGGATCTCAGGTTTGGTATTAGAAGTATTGAGATATCACATCTCTGCTATCGGAAGGTTCTCAGGATTGGATTGGGAAGGAGTTGGATATCCCTTCTCATGCTATAGGAAGTGTCTCAGGTTGGAATGGGAAGGAGTTGAATATCACATCTCATGTTATAGGAAGGGTCTCAGGATTGGAATGGGAAGGATTTGGATATCACATCTCTTGCTATAGGAAGGGTCTCAGGATTGGAATGGGAAGGATTTGGATATCACATCTCATGTCATAGGAAGTGTTAAGACGGATTTCTGAACTCTGTCCTGGTGGCGCAGAAGTTCAGAAGGCCAACCTAATTACTTGGAACAGGGTAACCTCTGGACAAGCCAGACCAATCAAGGTAGCGATCGCGGCGGTCAAGACTAGGTCTCAAGAGGGGTGAGGGTGACTGAAAGCCCGCAATGAGCACACAAAGCAAGAGCGCTTACAAACTACTCCAAACAGTTGTTATATCAAAAATAGATACACATTTATTTTAAGGCCTTTAAAATAATGACCGTAGCGAGAAAATCACAATATCACAATATTAAGCCAACACATACCATATCAACACAATATATATACAAATACACAGTCGCAAGCGTTTAAAGCACGAAATATGTAGTCCACCTGAAAGGAAAGGAAAACAGGCAGTGCGATAACGCTTTAGACTCAGTTCGCCTTCAGAGGCACCTAACTAGATGGAAGTCCGAGCCCTGCGAAGAGTGGAGCCTTGTGCTCAAAGTACCAGCCACGCCGGTGCCAACGGGCAAAAGGGGAAGCTCTTCGGAGGAAGTCAGGCAGTTCGGGTTAGTGCCCAGCAGAAGGAGAACAGGTTCCGCAACTCAAGCGCAGCCTCCACAGCGGGCAGAAGCAGAGCGCGAGTACGGCCAAAAGGGTGCTGTTTTTACACAGCAGGGAAAAGCAATGGGATACTGCAGGAGGGCGACCAGATCCTAGCTAAACTACTCACCGGTCCCCGAAGCAAGCAGACCCAGGCTTCTCCACGTTAGTTTCAGCAGCTGGCAGGTTCAGAAGAGCAGGGAACGCCTCGTAGTCGTGTAGAGCAAAAAGACGTCCCAATCGACGAAACCAGCACAGTTTGTTGCCGCAGCAGGACAACGGAGCGGCCGTGTGTATTCGAGCCAAATGTACACTCCTCCCTTCAGACTTGGGAACGCCAAGTGTATGAAGCGTGGGAGAGTGACAAGGACTCGAAATACAACACAACCTGGCGGCGGTTACAGAGCAGGACTCCCTTGTAAGCTGGTCAGTCAACTGGATGGCCCAGAGACACTTCCGAAGGCTTACTTGGCAGGAGATGATGAAGTCGCCGGGAATAGCTGTTCCTGCTATTCCAAAGGTCGAAGCACCAGTACAGGCCTTCTGGTTCGATCCAAGGAGGAAAGGGTTTCAAGGACGACAGCAGTGCAAAGGAGGATTCCTTCAGCGGGTCACCAGCGATTCCTCGGTCCAGCCTCTTGGTTGCAGGATACTTGGCTCCTGTATTCCTTCGTTCGTGAGAACTCAGGAGATCGACATGGTAGTGGTGTTTCCAGCCCCCTCTTATCCACAGTTCCCTTCGCGCCAAAACGGAGGGGAGCCAATGGGAGATCCGCTCATCAACACACATACCATACGTGGACCAATCACGGACCACGGTGGTCCCAGGCATTCACACTACCCTAGACTCTCTGGCACCCAGGATGTGTATTGGGACCAGACATCCCAGCCCACACCCTGGAGGCACACAAACGACATGTAGAAGCCGGCGAAAGCAACCACGTTTCGCGGGAAAGTACATGCCCAAATAAGGAAGGCCCCGGGTTGCTCGACCTGGGGAAGGTGAAGGGAGCAAGACGGTCAGTGGACAAGACAAAGGAGCCTCGTGGTCTGGCCATTTTGGGAGCCAGGCCACCATTTTGGGTTCAGTGCGAAAAACGTGCTCAGAACGCCAAAAGGAGCTCAAAATAAACAAAACGATCGCTGCCACCATTCGAGTCCCTGAATGACTTGCACCGATCAAATACCATCCTAAAAGAGTATCTAGGGCCTGTAGAAGGCTAGAGACCCAAGAGAGCTGTAACTTAGCTTACAGTGCCCTCTTGTGTCATGTTGCACTAAAGCCGCAACACGATAAAAGAAACTACGGGAAACAGCGTTCCCCGGTACTGACTGTCTTAAGGGCATGTCAGTTTCCCCGTAAGAAAGGAGCGAAAGCCCAGAGAAGTGCAGCAGAAGGCTGTACTTCTCTGGCAAAGTCAAGAACAAGGTTAAAAACAATAGCAAAAAGTTTAGGGGTTGCCACATGGAAGGAAAATTACCTACAATTACGAAATCTTTCCTAACACTCGCCCCTCCCAGACTATGGACAGGGGGAACTAATCCACCCCTGGATGAGTCTCTTGTTCAGGTCGGTTAAACATTCTGGACAACCCATCAGCATTGCTATGTTGGACACCTGGCCTATGCTCAATAGTGAAGTCGAAGCCTTGTAGACTTATGGACCACCTAAGCAACTTTGGATTCTCCCCCTTCATGTTCATTAGCCACTTTAACGGCTTATGGTCAGTCTGCACAGTGAAGTGGGTCCCATAGAGGTAGGGCCTCAGCTTCCTTAGGGCCCACACAACAGAGAAACATTCTTTCTCTACCGTGGACCATCTGAGCTCTCTGTCCTTAAACTGGCGACTAATAAAACCGATAGGGTGTTCCTTACCCTTCTCATCTACTTGTGATAGTACAGCTCCTATCCCAGTGTCAGAGGCATCCGTCTGCACGATAAAAGGTCTTTGATAATCAGGGGCCCTGAGCACAGGGGCTTGGCACAAGGAGTCTTTCAAGCCATTGAAGGCCTTCTCACACTCGTCGGTCCAAGTTACCTTCTTGGGTTTCTTCAGAGTTGTGAGGGCAGTCAGAGGAGCAGCTATGGTGCCATAGTCTGCCACAAAATTGCGGTAATACCCCGTGAGTCCTAAGAAGGCTCTCACTTGGGTTTGCGTAGTGGGGGTAGGCCAGTCTTGTACTGCTTGTACCTGACTGAGTAGAGGCTGTCTCCTCCCTCCACCTACTTCATGTCCAAGGTAAACCAATGAGCCTTGTCCATTTTGGTGAGGGGCCACTCGGACACCCTCAAAAGAGCTATCTGAAGGACTGCTTGGGAACAGGTCGGGGAGAGGTTCAGACTCCTCTCCCGCAACGTCTGAAGCCAGTAGCAGTGCTGCGATTTCCACGCTTGGGCCGAAAGCCTTCAGCCTATTCACGTGAAGCACTTTTGGAGCCTGTCCAGGCCTTCCAAGGTCCACTGAATAGTTAACCTCACCCAGGGGCTCCACCACTGGGTAAGGGCCTGACCATTTGTCCTGTAAAGCTCGAGGCCTTATGAGATTCATGTTCAGGACTTGCTGACCAAGTGTAAAGTTGATGAGGGAAGCTTTCTGGTCGTACCAATGTTTCACCAGCGCTTGCCCTGCCTTCAATTTATCACTAGCCAAGACCATCAGAAGTACCATCCGTTTTCTGAGCCCTAGCACATAATCAACTACGTTGGTAGTAACAGGGGGAGTGGGCATCTCCCATCCCTCTTTGACGATGGCTAAGGGTCCCCGTACGGGATGACCGAACAGAAGTTCGAAGGGGCTGAAGCCAACACCCTCCTGTGGTACCTCTCGGTAGGCAAACAGTAAGCATGAAACAAGAAGATCCCATTTTCTTCTCTGAGGCTCCTCCAGAGCCCCAATCACGCTCTTTAACGTCCTGTTGAAACGCCCCCCCAGACCATTGGTCTGGGGGTGGTATGCAGAAGAGAACCCGTAGGTGACCCCACATTCTTTCCACATAGCCTGCCTATACTTCGACATAAAGTTGCTGCCATGATCCGACACAACTTCTTTAGGGAAGCCAACCCTAGTAAATATGCCGAGTAAAGCTTCTGCAACTGACTTGGCAGTTACAGTTTTCCATGGGATGGCCTCAGGATACCTGGTTGCATGGTCGACCAGCGCCAGGATAAACCTATTGCCCGAGGATGTTTGCGGGTCAAGGGGACCAACCATGTCGATCCCTACCCTTTCAAATGGTACCCCCACAACTGGGAGCGGTACCAACGGAGCTTGGATTGTCGCGCCAACCTTACCAGACAACTGGCAGGCGGCACAACTCCTGCAGTGACTTTCTACTTGCTCCCCCATCTTGGGCCAGTAGAAGTGCATGGATAACCTTTGCTTGGTCCTCCTCATACCAAGGTGACCAGCAAGGGGAACGACATGCGCCAACTGCAGGAGGAAGGGCCTAACAGCAAGGGGAACCACCAACCTCCTATGGTCTCCTCCTGTAGACTCTGTGGGCTCACTATACAGGAGTCCACCTTCCTGGTAAATCCTATGCATCCCAGGAGGTTCACCCTCAAGCTGGGAGCAGGCCTGTCTCCTTAGCCCTTCCAGAGATGGGCACTCACGTTGGCCTTTACTGAATTCGTCCCTATCAGGACCTCCTTCAACTAACAAGTCTTTTAGTTCAGGATGATCTTTGGGGTCGAATACTTCAGGCATCGCCACCTCCTCGTCAGGCCGGGGCGATTGACCAACTTCCTCCACCGCAGTGGTAGGCGAGCTCGGGGGAATATTCTCTTTCCCTCGTTTTGACTTGTAGACTCCTTTCGCCTTGGGTTTCCCCTTTGGCTGGGGCGGCGTATTGGTCTTGGCCAATGCTGCCCGTGCTTGAGACCGTGTGTAGGGTCTTTCGGCAGTGTCTCCTACGAGCCCTAAAGCTCTGAGATCATTACCCAACAAGACCTTTCCCGGGACGTTTCTCTGAATGCTCACTGGAATCCTGACTGCTGTACCATTTAAAGTAAGATTTACAGAGATCACGGGAAACATACGGAGGGGGCCGTCAGCCAACTTAGTGGGCATCAGAGTAGCTCTGGCAACTTCCTCTGAGTCTACCAAGGTAGAATCCACTACAGTTCGACTGCACCCACTATCCCTAAGAGCTGGAGTATCCACTCCATTGATCAGCACACTGTCTTTAAAGTAGTGCTTGGTATTATCCGGAATCCTAGCATAAGCCTCTGCGACTTTAGGCTCCCAGGAACCCAGGGACACTAAAACTACCTCAGCCTCTATTCCGCTGGGAAATGAGTCTGAGGAGAAGGATGCTCCTGTAATCTCTTCTTCCTCGTAGGAGGAGAAGGCCAGATTAGCGGAGTGGACCCCCAAAGGTCTAACCTTACACCGGGGATCCCCCTTCACATGGTCAGTTGCTCCACAAGAAAAACAAGCCCCAGTGGGTCTGTTTACGTAGGGAGGCTTATTGTAACCAGAGTTCTGTTTCGGAGGCGAACCTCCACTACCCTGTGAGTTCTCTTGTGTCGTACCCTTGTTTTTCTTTTTGTGGCCCTTATGGGAAGGAGATATAGCAGATTCCCCACCCTCCATATCTTTGGACTTTTTCCCTTCCTCCTGCTTACCAGGATGAGTTTTGTCCTTATGGGACACTCGATGTGACACCCATAAGTCTGCTGCAATGGCCAGCTTCTTAGGATCTATCTCCTTCGAATCGGCCAAATGCTGCTTAAGCTCCGGGGAAGAAGAAGCAAAAATATGTTCCAGCATGACAAGATTTAGCATGCCTTCGAAGGTAGAAACCTTATAACCTTCAACCCAGCCAGTTAAGTTTTTCAAAGATTCAGCGACATAAGATACCCAAGTACCACCTTCCTTTTTCTTATACTCTCGAAAACGCTTTAAATATTGGGCCGGAGTCTTCCCAAACTTTAAAATGAGAGTTTGCTTTAACATTGCGAAATCAGCCCGCTCAGCCTTCGACATTTCCATAATGGCACTACAGCCAGAATGGGGCAGTCTACTGAGCAACCACGCAATCTTATCAGCACTGTCAACTTTTTGAACCTCGCATGCATACTCAAGCGCATTCAGCCAGTCCATAATGTCATTCCTTTCTTCATACACACTGAGCAGATCTTTTGGAAACCGTGGATGAGAGGAAGCCCCAGACCCATGTCTAGGACCCTTGGATCCATTTGCAACCTGAAGCTTGGCCAGTTCCAACTGGTGATCCCTGTCTTTCTGTTTTTCTGCCTGTTCGATTTTTAGTTTGGCTATGCTGAATTCAAGCTCCTGCTGCCTAAACCGCAGCTCTTGCTTCTTGAATTCAAGCATAGCCTCCCCATCAACACTGGCAGAGGAAACATTAGACATTACATCCTCCCTGTCCTCGTGGTCGCGATGGATCAGTGCAGCGGCAGAACCGTCGGTTCTGCCAGTGAGAGCAGCCCCACCACCTTCTGCACTGTCCTCGGAAGTTATAGCGTCAAGCTGCGCTTCTTGCCACGCCACGATTCTCTGGATCATTTCCAATTTTGTGCCTTGAGAGGAAACACCTCTCTCCGCACACATCTTTTTCAGCGTTTCTGATTTGGAAGCATTTAAAGTTAACAAGGTATTTGCTTCCATACTGTTTGATAGGACTATGGCCTTTTTAAAGTTATATTACAACAATTCACTACGTGTACTGTTTGGAATAACCTGAAATGCCTTAGTTCGAGCGCAACACTGGATACCTTCAGTCGTATCCCACCGCTGTACACCAATTTGTTAAGGACAGAGTTAAGAAATCCGTCTTAACAGGAAGGATCTCAGGTTTGGTATTAGAAGCATTGATATATCACATCTCATGCTATAGGAATGGTCTCAGGATTGGAATGGGTAGGAGTTGGATATTACATTCTTGCTATAGGAAGGGTCTCATGTTTGGAATGGGAAGGAGTTGGATATCACATATGCTATAGGAAGTGTCTCAGGTTTGGAACGGGAAGGAGTTGGATATCACATCTCATGTTATAGGAAGGGTCTCAGGTTTGGTATAAGCATTGAGATATCACATCTCTGCTATCAGGAGTGGCTCAGGATTGGAATGGGAAGGAGTTGGATATCCCATCTCATGTTAAAGGACAGGTCTCTGGTTTGCTATTAGAATCATTGAGATATCACATCGCATGCTGTAGGAAGGGTCTAAGGATTGGAATGGGATGGACTTGGATATCACATCCCATGCTATAGGTAGGCTCTCAGGTTTGGTATAAGCATTGAGATATCACATCTCATGCTATAGGAAGGGTCTCAGGATTGGAATGGGAAGGATTTGGATATCACATCTCATGCTATAGGAAGGGTCTCAGGTTTGGTATAAGCATGGAGATATCACTTCTCATGCTATAGGAAGGGTCTCAGGATTGGAATGGGAAGGTGTTGGATATCACATCTCATGCTATAGGAAGGGTCTCAGATTTGGTATAAGCATTGAGATATCACATCTCATGCTATAGGAAGGGTCTCAGGATTGGAATGGGAAGGAGTTGTATATGACATCTCAGGCCTTAGGAAGGGTCTCAGGTTTGGTATAAGCACTGAGATATCACATCTTTGCTATCGGAAGGGTCTCAGGATTGGAATGGGAAGGAGTTGGATATCCCATCTCATGTTATAGGAAGGGTCTCAGGTTTGGTATTAGAAGCATTGAGATATCACATCTCATGCTATAGGAAGGGTCTCAGGATTGGAATGGGAAGGACTTGGATGTCACATCTCATGCTATAGGGAGGGTCTCAAGTTTGATATTAGAAGCATTGAGATAACAAATCTCATGATATCGGAAGGGTCTCAGGATTGGAATGGGAAGGAGTTGGATATCACATCTCATGATAAAGGAAGGGTCTAAGGTTTGAAAGGGGAAGGATTTGGATATCACATCTCATGTTATAGGACGGGTCTCAGGTTTGGTATTAGAAGCATTGAGATATCAAGTCTCATGGTATAAGAAGGGTCTCAGAATTGGAATGGGAAGGAGTTGGATATCACATCTCAAGCTATAGGAAGCGTCTCAGGATTGGAATGGGAAGGAGTTTGATATCACATCTCATGCCATAGTATGGGTCTCAGGTTTGGTAGAAGCATTGGGATATCACATGTCATGCTATCGGAAGGGTATCAGTATTGGATTTGGAAGGAGTTGGATATCCCATCTCATGCTATAGGAAGGGTCTCATGTTAGAATGGGAAGGAGTTGGATATCACATTTCATGTTATAGGAAGGGTCTCAGGATTGGAATGGGAAGGACTTGGATATCATATCTCATGCTATAGGAAGGCTCTCAGGTTTGGAAGGGGAAGGAGTTGGATATCACATTTCATGTTAGAGGAAGGATCTCAGGTTTGGTATAAGCATTGAGATATCACATCTCATGCTATAGGAAGGGTCTCAGGATTGGAATGGGAAGAAGTTGGATATCACATCTCATGCTATAGGAAGGGTCTCAGGATTGGAATGGGAAGGAGTTGGATATCACATCTCATGTTATAGGAAGGATCTCAGGTTTGGTATTAGAAGCATTGAGACATCACATCTCATGCTATAGAAAGGGTCTCAGGATTGGAATGGGAAGGAGTTGGATATCACATCTCATGCTATAGGAAGGGTCTCAGGTTTGGTATAAGCATTGAGATATCACATCTCATGCTATAGGAAGGGTCTCAGGATTGGAATGGGAAGGATTTGGATATCACATCTTATGCTATAGGAAGGGTCTCAGGTTTGGTATAAGCATTGAGATATCACATCTCATGCTATAGGAAGGGTCTCAGGATTGGAATGGGAAGACGTTGGATATCACATCTCATGCTATAGGAAGGGTCTCAGGTTTGGTATAAGCATTGAGATATCACATCTCATGCTATAGGAAGGGTCTCAGGGTTGGAATGGGAAGGAGTTGTATATGACATCTCATGCCATAGCAAGGGTCTCAGGTTTGGTATAAGCATTGAGATATCACATCACATGCTATAGGAAGGGTCTCAGGATTGGAATGGGAAGGACTTGGATATCACATCTCATGCTATAGGCAGGGTCTCAGGTTTGGAAAGGGAAGGAGATGGATATCACATTTCATGTTAGAGGTAGGATCTCAGGTTTGGTATTAGAGGCATTGAGATATCACATCTCATGCTATCAGAAGGGTCTCAGGATTGGAATGGGAAGGAGTTGGATATCACATTTCATGCTAAAGGGAGGGTCTCAGGTTTGGAAGGGGAAGGATTTGGAAATCACATCTCATATTATAGGAAGGATCTCAGGTTTGGTATTAGAAGCATTGAGATATCACATCTCATGCTATCGGAAGGATCTCAGGTTTGGTATAAGCGGCATTGAGATATCACATCTCATGCTATCATAAGGGTCTCAGGATTGGAATGGGAAGGAGTTGGATATCACATCTCATGTTATAGGAAGGATCTCAGGTTTGGTATTAGAAGCATTGAGACATCACATCTCATGCTATAGGAAGGGTCTCAGGATTGGAATGGGAAGGAGTTGGATATCACATCTCATGCTATAGGAAGGGTCTCAGGTTTGGTATAAGCATTGAGATATCACATCTCATGCTATAGGAAGGGTCTCAGGATTGGAATGGGAAGGATTTGGATATCACATTTTATGCTATAGGAAGGGTCTCAGGTTTGGTATAAGCATGGAGATATCACTTCTCATGCTATAGGAAGGGTCTCAGGATTGGAATGGGAAGGAGTTGGATATCACATCTCATGCTATAGGAAGGGTCTCAGTTTTGGTATAAGCATTGAGATATCACATCTCATGCTATAGGAAGGGTCTCAGGATTGGAATGGGAAGGAGTTGTATATGACATCTCAGGCCATAGGAAGGGTCTCAGATTTGGTATAAGCATTGAGATATCACATCTCATGATATCGGAAGGGTCTCAGGATTGGAATGGGAAGGAGTTGGATATCACATCTCATGATAAAGGAAGGGTCTAAGGTTTGGAAGGGGAAGGATTTGGATATCACATCTCATGTTATAGGACGGGTCTCAGGTTTGGTATTAGAAGCATTGACATATCAAGTCTCATGGTATAAGAAGGGTCTCAGGATTGGAATGGGAAGGACTTAGATATCACATATCATGCTATAGGGAGGGTCTCAGTTTTGATATTAGAAGCATTGAGATATCACATCTCATGCTATCGGAAGTGTCTCAGGATTGGAATGGGAAGGAGCTGGATATCACATCTCATGCTAAAGGAAGGGTCTCAGGTTTGGAACGTGAAGGAGTTGGATATCACATCTCATGCTATAGGAAGGGTCTCAGGTTTGGTATAAGCATTGAGATATCACATCTCATGCTATAGGAAGGGTCTCAGGATTGGAATGGAAGGAGTTGGATATCACATCTCATGTTATAGGAACGATCTCAGGTTTGGTATTAGAAGCATTGAGACATCACATCTCATGCTATAGGAAGGGTCTCAGGATTGGAATGGGAAGGAGTTGGATATCACATCTCATGCTATAGGAAGGGTCTCAGGATTGGAATGGGAAGGAGTTGAATATGACATCTCATGCCGTAGGAAGGGTCTCAGGTTTGGTATAAACATTGAGATATCACATCTCTGCTATCAAAAGGGTCTCAGGATTGGAATGGGAAGGAGTTGGATATCCCATCTCATGTTATAGGAAGAGTCTCAGGTTTGGTATTAGAAGCATTGAGATATCACATCTCATGCTATAGGAAGTGTCTCAGGATTGGAATGGGAAGGACTTGGATATCACATCTCATGCTATAGGTAGGGTCTCAAGTTTGGTATAAGCAGTGAGATATCACATCTCATGCTATAGGAAGTGTCTCAGGATTGGAATGGGAAGGAGTTGGATATCACATCTCATGTTATAGAAGGATCTCAGGTTTGGTTTACACATTGAGATATCACATCTCTGCTATCGGAAGGGTCTCAGGATTGGAATGGGAAGGAGTTGGATATTCCCATCTCATGTTATAGGAAGGGTCTCAGGTTTGGTATTAGAAGCATTGAGATATCACATCTCATTCTATAGGAAGGGTCTCAGGATTGGAATGGGAAGGACTTGGATATCACATCTCATGCTATAGGGAGGGTCTCAAGTTTGATATTAGAAGCATTGAGATATCACATTTCATGATATCGGAAGGGTCTCAAGATTGGAATGGGAAGGAGTTGGATATCACATCTCATGATAAAGGAAGGGTCTAAGGTTTGGAAGGGGAAGGATTTGGATATCACATCTCATGTTATAGGACGGGTCTCAGGTTTGGTATTAGAAGCATTGAGATATCAAGTCTCATGGTATAGGAAGGGTCTCAGAATTGGAATGGGAAGGAGTTGGATATCACATCTCAAGCTATAGGAAGGGTCTCAGGATTAGAATGGGAAGGAGTTTGATATCACATCTCATGCCATAGTATGGGTCTCAGGTTTGGTAGAAGCATTGGGATATCACATCTCATGCTATCGGAAGGGTATCGGGATTGGATTTGGAAGGAGTTGGATATCCCATCTCATGCTATAGGAAGGGTCTCAGGTTGGAATGGGGAGGAGTTGGATATCACATCTCATGTTATAGGAAGGGTCTCAGGATTGGAATGGGAAGGACTTGGATATCACATCTCATGCTACAGGAAGGCTCTCAGGTTTGCAAGGGGAAAGAGTTGGATATCACATTTCATGTTAGAGGTAGGATCTCAGGTTTGGTATTAGAAGTATTGAGATATCACATCTCATGCTATCAGAAGGATCTCAGGCTTGGTATAGAAGCATTGAGATATCATATCTTATGCTATCAGAAGAGTCTCAGGATTGGAATGGGAAGGAGTTGGATATCACATCTCATGCTAAAGGGAGGGTCTCAGGTTTGGAAGATAAGGATTTGGATATCACATCTCATGTTATAGGAAGGATCTCAGGTTTGGTATTAGAAGTATTGAGATATCACATCTCATGCTATCGGAAGGATCTCAGGTTTGGTATAGAAGCATTGAGATATCATATCTTATGCTATCAGAAGGGTCTCAGGATTGGAATGGGAAGGAGTTGGATATCACATCTCATGCTAAAGGAAGGGTCTCAGGTTTGGTAGAAGCATTGAGATATCACATCTCATGCTATAGGAAGGGTCTCAGGATTGGAATGGGAAGGACTTAGATATCACATATCATGCTATAGGGAGGGTCTCTGTTTTGATATTAGAAGCATTGAGATATCACATCTCATGCTATCGGAAGTGTCTCAGGATTGGAATGGGAAGGAGCTGGATATCACATCTCATGCTAAAGGAAGGGTCTCAGGTTTGGAACGGGAAGGAGTTGGATATCACATCTCATGTTATAGGAAGGGTCTCAGGTTTGGTATAAACATTGAGATATCACATCTCTGCTATCGGAAGTGTCTCAGGATTGGAATGGAAAGGAGTTGGATATCCCATCTCATGTTATAGGACGGGTCTCAGGTTTTTTATTAGAATCATTGAGATATCATATTGCATGCTGTAGGAAGGGTCTAAGGATTGGAATGGGAAGGACTTGGATATCACATCTCATGCTATAGATAGGCTCTCAGGTTTGGAAAGTGAAGGAGTTGGATATCACATTTCATGTTAGAGGAAGGATCTCAGGTTTGGTATTAGAGGCATTGAGATATCACATCTCAGGCTATAGGAAGGGTCTCAGGATTGGAATGGGAAGGAGTTGGATATCACATCTCATGCTATAGGAAGGGTCTCAGGATTGGAATGGAAGGAGTTGGATATCACATCTCATGTTATAGGAAGGATCTCAGGTTTGGTATTAGAAGCATTGAGACATCACATCTCATGCTATAGGAAGGGTCTCAGGATTGGAATGGGAAGGAGTTGGATATCACATCTCATGCTATAGGAAGGGTCTCAGGATTGGAATGGGAAGGAGTTGAATATGACATCTCATGCCGTAGGAAGGGTCTCAGGTTTGGTATAAACATTGAGATATCACATCTCTGCTATCAAAAGGGTCTCAGGATTGGAATGGAAGGAGTTGGATATCCCATCTCATGTTATAGGAAGAGTCTCAGGTTTGGTATTAGTAGCATTGAGATATCACATCTCATGCTATAGGAAGGGTCTCAGGATTGGAATGGGAAGGACTTGGGTATCACATCTCATGCTATAGGGAGGGTCTCAAGTTTGATATTAGAAGCATTGAGATATCACATCTCATGCTATAGGAAGGGTCTCAGGATTGGAATGGGAAGGAGTTGGATATCACATCTCATGCTATAGGACGGGTCTCAGGTTTGGTATAAGCAGTGAGATATCACATCTCATGCTATAGGAAGTGTCTCAGGATTGGAATGGGAAGGAGTTGGATATTCCCATCTCATGTTATAGGAAGGGTCTCAGGTTTGGTATTAGAAGCATTGAGATATCACATCTCATGCTATAGGAAGGGTCTCAGGATTGGAATGGGAAGGACTTGGATATCACATCTCATGCTATAGGGAGGGTCTCAAGTTTGATATTAGAAGCATTGAGATATCACATTTCATGATATCGGAAGGGTCTCAAGATTGGAATGGGAAGGAGTTGGATATCACATCTCATGATAAAGGAAGGGTCTAAGGTTTGGAAGGGGAAGGATTTGGATATCACATCTCATGTTATAGGACGGGTCTCAGGTTTGGTATTAGAAGCATTGAGATATCAAATCTCATGGTATAGGAAGGGTCTCAGAATTGGAATGGGAAAGAGTTGGATATCACATCTCAAGCTATAGGAAGGGTCTCAGGATTAGAATGGGAAGGAGTTTGATATCACATCTCATGCCATAGTATGGGTCTCAGGTTTGGTAGAAGCATTGGGATATCACATCTCATGCTATCGGAAGGGTATCGGGATTGGATTTGGAAGGAGTTGGATATCCCATCTCATGCTATAGGAAGGGTCTCAGGTTGGAATGGGGAGGAGTTGGATATCACATCTCATGTTATAGGAAGGGTCTCAGGATTGGAATGGGAAGGACTTGGATATCACATCTCATGCTACAGGAAGGCTCTCAGGTTTGCAAGGGGAAAGAGTTGGATATCACATTTCATGTTAGAGGTAGGATCTCAGGTTTGGTATTAGAAGTATTGAGATAGCACATCTCATGCTATCAGAAGGATCTCAGGTTTGGTATAGAAGCTTTGAGATATCATATCTTATGCTATCAGAAGAGTCTCAGGATTGGAATGGGAAGGAGTTGGATATCACATCTCATGCTAAAGGGAGGGTCTCAGGTTTGGAAGATAAGGATTTGGATATCACATCTCATGTTATAGGAAGGATCTCAGGTTTGGTATTAGAAGTATTGAGATATCACATCTCATGCTATCGGAAGGATCTCAGGTTTGGTATAGAAGCATTGAGATATCATATCTTATGCTATCAGAAGGGTCTCAGGATTGGAATGGGAAGGAGTTGGATATCACATCTCATGCTAAAGGGAGGGTCTCAGGTTTGGAAGGCGAAGGATTTGGATATCACATCTCATGTTATAGGATGGATCTCAGGTTTGGTATTAGAAGTATTGAGATATCACATCTCATGTTATCGGAAGGATCTCAGGTTTGGTATTAGAAGTATTGAGATATCACATCTCATGCTATAGGAAGGGTCTCAGGATTGGAATGGGAAGGAGTTGGATATCACATCTCATGCTAAAGGAAGGGTCTCAGGTTTGGTAGAAGCATTGAGATATCACATCTCATGCTATAGGAAGGGTCTCAGGATTGGTATGGGAAGGACTTAGATATCACATATCGTGCTATAGGGAGGGTCTCAGTTTTGATATTAGAAGCATTGAGATATCACATCTCATGCTATCGGAAGTGTCTCAGGATTGGAATGGGAAGGAGCTGGATATCACATCTCATGCTAAAGGAAGGGTCTCAGGTTTGGAACGTGAAGGAGTTGGATATCACATCTCATGCTATAGGAAGGGTCTCAGGTTTGGTATAAGCATTGAGATATCACATCTCATGCTATAGGAAGGGTCTCAGGATTGGAATGGAAGGAGTTGGATATCACATCTCATGTTATAGGAACGATCTCAGGTTTGGTATTAGAAGCATTGAGACATCACATCTCATGCTATAGGAAGGGTCTCAGGATTGGAATGGGAAGGAGTTGGATATCACATCTCATGCTATAGGAAGGGTCTCAGGATTGGAATGGGAAGGAGTTGAATATGACATCTCATGCCGTAGGAAGGGTCTCAGGTTTGGTATAAACATTGAGATATCACATCTCTGCTATCAAAAGGGTCTCAGATTTGGAATGGGAAGGAGTTGGATATCCCATCTCATGTTATAGGAAGAGTCTCAGGTTTGGTATTAGAAGCATTGAGATATCACATCTCATGCTATAGGAAGTGTCTCAGGATTGGAATGGGAAGGACTTGGATATCACATCTCATGCTATAGGTAGGGTCTCAAGTTTGATATTAGAAGCATTGAGATATCACATCTCATGCTATAGGAAGGGTCTCAGGATTGGAATGGGAAAGAGTTGGATATCACATCTCATGCTATGGGAAGGGTCTCAGGTTTGGTATAAGCAGTGAGATATCACATCTCATGCTATAGGAAGGGTCTCAGGATTGGAATGGGAAGGAGTTGGATATCACATCTCATGCTATAGGACGGGTCTCAGGTTTGGTATAAGCAGTGAGATATCACATCTCATGCTATAGGAAGTGTCTCAGGATTGGAATGGGAAGGAGTTGGATATCACATCTCATGTTATAGGAAGGATCTCAGGTTTGGTATAAGCATTGAGATATCACACCTCATGCTATAGGAAGGGTCTCAGGATTGGAATGGGAAGGACTTGGATATCACATCTCATGCTATAGGGAGGGTCTCAAGTTTGATATTAGAAGCATTGAGATATCACATTTCATGATATCGGAAGGGTCTCAAGATTGGAATGGGAAGGAGTTGGATATCACATCTCATGATAAAGGAAGGGTCTAAGGTTTGGAAGGGGAAGGATTTGGATATCACATCTCATGTTATAGGACGGGTCTCAGGTTTGGTATTAGAAGCATTGAGATATCAAGTCTCATGGTATAGGAAGGGTCTCAGAATTGGAATGGGAAGGAGTTGGATATCACATCTCAAGCTATAGGAAGGGTCTCAGGATTAGAATGGGAAGGAGTTTGATATCACATCTCATGCCATAGTATGGGTCTCAGGTTTGGTAGAAGCATTGGGATATCACATCTCATGCTATCGGAAGGGTATCGGGATTGGATTTGGAAGGAGTTGGATATCCCATCTCATGCTATAGGAAGGGTCTCAGGTTGGAATGGGGAGGAGTTGGATATCACATCTCATGTTATGGGAAGGGTCTCAGGATTGGAATGGGAAGGACTTGGATATCACATCTCATGCTACAGGAAGGCTCTCAGGTTTGCAAGGGGAAAGAGTTGGATATCACATTTCATGTTAGAGGTAGGATCTCAGGTTTGTTATTAGAAGTATTGAGATATCACATCTCATGTTATCAGAAGGATCTCAGGTTTGGTATAGAAGCATTGAGATATCATATCTTATGCTATCAGAAGAGTCTCAGGATTGGAATGGGAAGGAGTTGGATATCACATCTCATGCTAAAGGGAGGGTCTCAGGTTTGGAAGATAAGGATTTGGATATCACATCTCATGTTATAGGAAGGATTTCAGGTTTGGTATTAGAAGTATTGAGATATCACATCTCATGCTATCGGAAGTATCTCAGGTTTGGTATAGAAGCATTGAGATATATCTTATGCTATCAGAAGGGTCTCAGGATTGGAATGGGAAGGAGTTGGATATCACATCTCATGCTAAAGGGAGGGTCTCAGGTTTGGAAGGCGAAGGATTTGGATATCACATCTCATGTTATAGGATGGATCTCAGGTTTGGTATTAGAAGTATTGAGATATCACATCTCATGTTATCGGAAGGATCTCAGGTTTGGTATTAGAAGTATTGAGATATCACATCTCTGCTATCGGAAGGTTCTCAGGATTGGATTGGGAAGGAGTTGGATATCCCTTCTCATGCTATAGGAAGTGTCTCAGGTTGGAATGGGAAGGAGTTGAATATCACATCTCATGTTATAGGAAGGGTCTCAGGATTGGAATGGGAAGGATTTGGATATCACATCTCTTGCTATAGGAAGGGTCTCAGGATTGGAATGGGAAGGATTTGGATATCACATCTCATGTCATAGGAAGTGTTAAGACGGATTTCTGAACTCTGTCCTGGTGGCGCAGAAGTTCAGAAGGCCAACCTAATTACTTGGAACAGGGTAACCTCTGGACAAGCCAGACCAATCAAGGTAGCGATCGCGGCGGTCAAGACTAGGTCTCAAGAGGGGTGAGGGTGACTGAAAGCCCGCAATGAGCACACAAAGCAAGAGCGCTTACAAACTACTCCAAACAGTTGTTATATCAAAAATAGATACACATTTATTTTAAGGCCTTTAAAATAATGACCGTAGCGAGAAAATCACAATATCACAATATTAAGCCAACACATACCATATCAACACAATATATATACAAATACACAGTCGCAAGCGTTTAAAGCACGAAATATGTAGTCCACCTGAAAGGAAAGGAAAACAGGCAGTGCGATAACGCTTTAGACTCAGTTCGCCTTCAGAGGCACCTAACTAGATGGAAGTCCGAGCCCTGCGAAGAGTGGAGCCTTGTGCTCAAAGTACCAGCCACGCCGGTGCCAACGGGCAAAAGGGGAAGCTCTTCGGAGGAAGTCAGGCAGTTCGGGTTAGTGCCCAGCAGAAGGAGAACAGGTTCCGCAACTCAAGCGCAGCCTCCACAGCGGGCAGAAGCAGAGCGCGAGTACGGCCAAAAGGGTGCTGTTTTTACACAGCAGGGAAAAGCAATGGGATACTGCAGGAGGGCGACCAGATCCTAGCTAAACTACTCACCGGTCCCCGAAGCAAGCAGACCCAGGCTTCTCCACGTTAGTTTCAGCAGCTGGCAGGTTCAGAAGAGCAGGGAACGCCTCGTAGTCGTGTAGAGCAAAAAGACGTCCCAATCGACGAAACCAGCACAGTTTGTTGCCGCAGCAGGACAACGGAGCGGCCGTGTGTATTCGAGCCAAATGTACACTCCTCCCTTCAGACTTGGGAACGCCAAGTGTATGAAGCGTGGGAGAGTGACAAGGACTCGAAATACAACACAACCTGGCGGCGGTTACAGAGCAGGACTCCCTTGTAAGCTGGTCAGTCAACTGGATGGCCCAGAGACACTTCCGAAGGCTTACTTGGCAGGAGATGATGAAGTCGCCGGGAATAGCTGTTCCTGCTATTCCAAAGGTCGAAGCACCAGTACAGGCCTTCTGGTTCGATCCAAGGAGGAAAGGGTTTCAAGGACGACAGCAGTGCAAAGGAGGATTCCTTCAGCGGGTCACCAGCGATTCCTCGGTCCAGCCTCTTGGTTGCAGGATACTTGGCTCCTGTATTCCTTCGTTCGTGAGAACTCAGGAGATCGACATGGTAGTGGTGTTTCCAGCCCCCTCTTATCCACAGTTCCCTTCGCGCCAAAACGGAGGGGAGCCAATGGGAGATCCGCTCATCAACACACATACCATACGTGGACCAATCACGGACCACGGTGGTCCCAGGCATTCACACTACCCTAGACTCTCTGGCACCCAGGATGTGTATTGGGACCAGACATCCCAGCCCACACCCTGGAGGCACACAAACGACATGTAGAAGCCCGCGAAAGCAACCACGTTTCGCGGGAAAGTACATGCCCAAATAAGGAAGGCCCCGGGTTGCTCGACCTGGGGAAGGTGAAGGGAGCAAGACGGTCAGTGGACAAGACAAAGGAGCCTCGTGGTCTGGCCATTTTGGGAGCCAGGCCACCATTTTGGGTTCAGTGCGAAAAACGTGCTCAGAACGCCAAAAGGAGCTCAAAATAAACAAAACGATCGCTGCCACCATTCGAGTCCCTGAATGACTTGCACCGATCAAATACCATCCTAAAAGAGTATCTAGGGCCTGTAGAAGGCTAGAGACCCAAGAGAGCTGTAACTTAGCTTACAGTGCCCTCTTGTGTCATGTTGCACTAAAGCCGCAACACGATAAAAGAAACTACGGGAAACAGCGTTCCCCGGTACTGACTGTCTTAAGGGCATGTCAGTTTCCCCGTAAGAAAGGAGCGAAAGCCCAGAGAAGTGCAGCAGAAGGCTGTACTTCTCTGGCAAAGTCAAGAACAAGGTTAAAAACAATAGCAAAAAGTTTAGGGGTTGCCACATGGAAGGAAAATTACCTACAATTACGAAATCTTTCCTAACACTCGCCCCTCCCAGACTATGGACAGGGGGAACTAATCCACCCCTGGATGAGTCTCTTGTTCAGGTCGGTTAAACATTCTGGACAACCCATCAGCATTGCTATGTTGGACACCTGGCCTATGCTCAATAGTGAAGTCGAAGCCTTGTAGACTTATGGACCACCTAAGCAACTTTGGATTCTCCCCCTTCATGTTCATTAGCCACTTTAACGGCTTATGGTCAGTCTGCACAGTGAAGTGGGTCCCATAGAGGTAGGGCCTCAGCTTCCTTAGGGCCCACACAACAGAGAAACATTCTTTCTCTACCGTGGACCATCTGAGCTCTCTGTCCTTAAACTGGCGACTAATAAAACCGATAGGGTGTTCCTTACCCTTCTCATCTACTTGTGATAGTACAGCTCCTATCCCAGTGTCAGAGGCATCCGTCTGCACGATAAAAGGTCTTTGATAATCAGGGGCCCTGAGCACAGGGGCTTGGCACAAGGAGTCTTTCAAGCCATTGAAGGCCTTCTCACACTCGTCGGTCCAAGTTACCTTCTTGGGTTTCTTCAGAGTTGTGAGGGCAGTCAGAGGAGCAGCTATGGTGCCATAGTCTGCCACAAAATTGCGGTAATACCCCGTGAGTCCTAAGAAGGCTCTCACTTGGGTTTGCGTAGTGGGGGTAGGCCAGTCTTGTACTGCTTGTACCTGACTGAGTAGAGGCTGTCTCCTCCCTCCACCTACTTCATGTCCAAGGTAAACCAATGAGCCTTGTCCATTTTGGTGAGGGGCCACTCGGACACCCTCAAAAGAGCTATCTGAAGGACTGCTTGGGAACAGGTCGGGGAGAGGTTCAGACTCCTCTCCCGCAACGTCTGAAGCCAGTAGCAGTGCTGCGATTTCCACGCTTGGGCCGAAAGCCTTCAGCCTATTCACGTGAAGCACTTTTGGAGCCTG
Organism: Ambystoma mexicanum; assembly: GCF_040938575.1. NCBI lineage: Eukaryota > Metazoa > Chordata > Amphibia > Caudata > Ambystomatidae > Ambystoma > Ambystoma mexicanum. Next base: position 1,300,176 of record NW_027182475.1, read on the forward strand.
TCCAGGCCTTCCAAGGTCCACTGAATAGTTAACCTCACCCAGGGGCTCCACCACTGGGTAAGGGCCTGACCATTTGTCCTGTAAAGCTCGAGGCCTTATGAGATTCATGTTCAGGACTTGCTGACCAAGTGTAAAGTTGATGAGGGAAGCTTTCTGGTCGTACCAATGTTTCACCAGCGCTTGCCCTGCCTTCAATTTATCACTAGCCAAGACCATCAGAAGTACCATCCGTTTTCTGAGCCCTAGCACATAATCAACTACGTTGGTAGTAACAGGGGGAGTGGGCATCTCCCATCCCTCTTTGACGATGGCTAAGGGTCCCCGTACGGGATGACCGAACAGAAGTTCGAAGGGGCTGAAGCCAACACCCTCCTGTGGTACCTCTCGGTAGGCAAACAGTAAGCATGAAACAAGAAGATCCCATTTTCTTCTCTGAGGCTCCTCCAGAGCCCCAATCACGCTCTTTAACGTCCTGTTGAAACGCCCCCCCAGACCATTGGTCTGGGGGTGGTATGCAGAAGAGAACCCGTAGGTGACCCCACATTCTTTCCACATAGCCTGCCTATACTTCGACATAAAGTTGCTGCCATGATCCGACACAACTTCTTTAGGGAAGCCAACCCTAGTAAATATGCCGAGTAAAGCTTCTGCAACTGACTTGGCAGTTACAGTTTTCCATGGGATGGCCTCAGGATACCTGGTTGCATGGTCGACCAGCGCCAGGATAAACCTATTGCCCGAGGATGTTTGCGGGTCAAGGGGACCAACCATGTCGATCCCTACCCTTTCAAATGGTACCCCCACAACTGGGAGCGGTACCAACGGAGCTTGGATTGTCGCGCCAACCTTACCAGACAACTGGCAGGCGGCACAACTCCTGCAGTGACTTTCTACTTGCTCCCCCATCTTGGGCCAGTAGAAGTGCATGGATAACCTTTGCTTGGTCCTCCTCATACCAAGGTGACCAGCAAGGGGAACGACATGCGCCAACTGCAGGAGGAAGGGCCTAACAGCAAGGGGAACCACCAACCTCCTATGGTCTCCTCCTGTAGACTCTGTGGGCTCACTATACAGGAGTCCACCTTCCTGGTAAATCCTATGCATCCCAGGAGGTTCACCCTCAAGCTGGGAGCAGGCCTGTCTCCTTAGCCCTTCCAGAGATGGGCACTCACGTTGGCCTTTACTGAATTCGTCCCTATCAGGACCTCCTTCAACTAACAAGTCTTTTAGTTCAGGATGATCTTTGGGGTCGAATACTTCAGGCATCGCCACCTCCTCGTCAGGCCGGGGCGATTGACCAACTTCCTCCACCGCAGTGGTAGGCGAGCTCGGGGGAATATTCTCTTTCCCTCGTTTTGACTTGTAGACTCCTTTCGCCTTGGGTTTCCCCTTTGGCTGGGGCGGCGTATTGGTCTTGGCCAATGCTGCCCGTGCTTGAGACCGTGTGTAGGGTCTTTCGGCAGTGTCTCCTACGAGCCCTAAAGCTCTGAGATCATTACCCAACAAGACCTTTCCCGGGACGTTTCTCTGAATGCTCACTGGAATCCTGACTGCTGTACCATTTAAAGTAAGATTTACAGAGATCACGGGAAACATACGGAGGGGGCCGTCAGCCAACTTAGTGGGCATCAGAGTAGCTCTGGCAACTTCCTCTGAGTCTACCAAGGTAGAATCCACTACAGTTCGACTGCACCCACTATCCCTAAGAGCTGGAGTATCCACTCCATTGATCAGCACACTGTCTTTAAAGTAGTGCTTGGTATTATCCGGAATCCTAGCATAAGCCTCTGCGACTTTAGGCTCCCAGGAACCCAGGGACACTAAAACTACCTCAGCCTCTATTCCGCTGGGAAATGAGTCTGAGGAGAAGGATGCTCCTGTAATCTCTTCTTCCTCGTAGGAGGAGAAGGCCAGATTAGCGGAGTGGACCCCCAAAGGTCTAACCTTACACCGGGGATCCCCCTTCACATGGTCAGTTGCTCCACAAGAAAAACAAGCCCCAGTGGGTCTGTTTACGTAGGGAGGCTTATTGTAACCAGAGTTCTGTTTCGGAGGCGAACCTCCACTACCCTGTGAGTTCTCTTGTGTCGTACCCTTGTTTTTCTTTTTGTGGCCCTTATGGGAAGGAGATATAGCAGATTCCCCACCCTCCATATCTTTGGACTTTTTCCCTTCCTCCTGCTTACCAGGATGAGTTTTGTCCTTATGGGACACTCGATGTGACACCCATAAGTCTGCTGCAATGGCCAGCTTCTTAGGATCTATCTCCTTCGAATCGGCCAAATGCTGCTTAAGCTCCGGGGAAGAAGAAGCAAAAATATGTTCCAGCATGACAAGATTTAGCATGCCTTCGAAGGTAGAAACCTTATAACCTTCAACCCAGCCAGTTAAGTTTTTCAAAGATTCAGCGACATAAGATACCCAAGTACCACCTTCCTTTTTCTTATACTCTCGAAAACGCTTTAAATATTGGGCCGGAGTCTTCCCAAACTTTAAAATGAGAGTTTGCTTTAACATTGCGAAATCAGCCCGCTCAGCCTTCGACATTTCCATAATGGCACTACAGCCAGAATGGGGCAGTCTACTGAGCAACCACGCAATCTTATCAGCACTGTCAACTTTTTGAACCTCGCATGCATACTCAAGCGCATTCAGCCAGTCCATAATGTCATTCCTTTCTTCATACACACTGAGCAGATCTTTTGGAAACCGTGGATGAGAGGAAGCCCCAGACCCATGTCTAGGACCCTTGGATCCATTTGCAACCTGAAGCTTGGCCAGTTCCAACTGGTGATCCCTGTCTTTCTGTTTTTCTGCCTGTTCGATTTTTAGTTTGGCTATGCTGAATTCAAGCTCCTGCTGCCTAAACCGCAGCTCTTGCTTCTTGAATTCAAGCATAGCCTCCCCATCAACACTGGCAGAGGAAACATTAGACATTACATCCTCCCTGTCCTCGTGGTCGCGATGGATCAGTGCAGCGGCAGAACCGTCGGTTCTGCCAGTGAGAGCAGCCCCACCACCTTCTGCACTGTCCTCGGAAGTTATAGCGTCAAGCTGCGCTTCTTGCCACGCCACGATTCTCTGGATCATTTCCAATTTTGTGCCTTGAGAGGAAACACCTCTCTCCGCACACATCTTTTTCAGCGTTTCTGATTTGGAAGCATTTAAAGTTAACAAGGTATTTGCTTCCATACTGTTTGATAGGACTATGGCCTTTTTAAAGTTATATTACAACAATTCACTACGTGTACTGTTTGGAATAACCTGAAATGCCTTAGTTCGAGCGCAACACTGGATACCTTCAGTCGTATCCCACCGCTGTACACCAATTTGTTAAGGACAGAGTTAAGAAATCCGTCTTAACAGGAAGGATCTCAGGTTTGGTATTAGAAGCATTGATATATCACATCTCATGCTATAGGAATGGTCTCAGGATTGGAATGGGTAGGAGTTGGATATTACATTATTGCTATAGGAAGGGTCTCATGTTTGGAATGGGAAGGAGTTGGATATCACATATGCTATAGGAAGTGTCTCAGGTTTGGAACGGGAAGGAGTTGGATATCACATCTCATGTTATAGGAAGGGTCTCAGGTTTGGTATAAGCATTGAGATATCACATCTCTGCTATCAGGAGTGGCTCAGGATTGGAATGGGAAGGAGTTGGATATCCCATCTCATGTTAAAGGACAGGTCTCTGGTTTGCTATTAGAATCATTGAGATATCACATCGCATGCTGTAGGAAGGGTCTAAGGATTGGAATGGGATGGACTTGGATATCACATCCCATGCTATAGGTAGGCTCTCAGGTTTGGTATAAGCATTGAGATATCACATCTCATGCTATAGGAAGGGTCTCAGGATTGGAATGGGAAGGATTTGGATATCACATCTCATGCTATAGGAAGGGTCTCAGGTTTGGTATAAGCATGGAGATATCACTTCTCATGCTATAGGAAGGGTCTCAGGATTGGAATGGGAAGGTGTTGGATATCACATCTCATGCTATAGGAAGGGTCTCAGATTTGGTATAAGCATTGAGATATCACATCTCATGCTATAGGAAGGGTCTCAGGATTGGAATGGGAAGGAGTTGTATATGACATCTCAGGCCTTAGGAAGGGTCTCAGGTTTGGTATAAGCACTGAGATATCACATCTTTGCTATCGGAAGGGTCTCAGGATTGGAATGGGAAGGAGTTGGATATCCCATCTCATGTTATAGGAAGGGTCTCAGGTTTGGTATTAGAAGCATTGAGATATCACATCTCATGCTATAGGAAGGGTCTCAGGATTGGAATGGGAAGGACTTGGATGTCACATCTCATGCTATAGGGAGGGTCTCAAGTTTGATATTAGAAGCATTGAGATAACAAATCTCATGATATCGGAAGGGTCTCAGGATTGGAATGGGAAGGAGTTGGATATCACATCTCATGATAAAGGAAGGGTCTAAGGTTTGAAAGGGGAAGGATTTGGATATCACATCTCATGTTATAGGACGGGTCTCAGGTTTGGTATTAGAAGCATTGAGATATCAAGTCTCATGGTATAAGAAGGGTCTCAGAATTGGAATGGGAAGGAGTTGGATATCACATCTCAAGCTATAGGAAGCGTCTCAGGATTGGAATGGGAAGGAGTTTGATATCACATCTCATGCCATAGTATGGGTCTCAGGTTTGGTAGAAGCATTGGGATATCACATGTCATGCTATCGGAAGGGTATCAGTATTGGATTTGGAAGGAGTTGGATATCCCATCTCATGCTATAGGAAGGGTCTCATGTTAGAATGGGAAGGAGTTGGATATCACATTTCATGTTATAGGAAGGGTCTCAGGATTGGAATGGGAAGGACTTGGATATCATATCTCATGCTATAGGAAGGCTCTCAGGTTTGGAAGGGGAAGGAGTTGGATATCACATTTCATGTTAGAGGAAGGATCTCAGGTTTGGTATAAGCATTGAGATATCACATCTCATGCTATAGGAAGGGTCTCAGGATTGGAATGGGAAGAAGTTGGATATCACATCTCATGCTATAGGAAGGGTCTCAGGATTGGAATGGGAAGGAGTTGGATATCACATCTCATGTTATAGGAAGGATCTCAGGTTTGGTATTAGAAGCATTGAGACATCACATCTCATGCTATAGAAAGGGTCTCAGGATTGGAATGGGAAGGAGTTGGATATCACATCTCATGCTATAGGAAGGGTCTCAGGTTTGGTATAAGCATTGAGATATCACATCTCATGCTATAGGAAGGGTCTCAGGATTGGAATGGGAAGGATTTGGATATCACATCTTATGCTATAGGAAGGGTCTCAGGTTTGGTATAAGCATTGAGATATCACATCTCATGCTATAGGAAGGGTCTCAGGATTGGAATGGGAAGACGTTGGATATCACATCTCATGCTATAGGAAGGGTCTCAGGTTTGGTATAAGCATTGAGATATCACATCTCATGCTATAGGAAGGGTCTCAGGGTTGGAATGGGAAGGAGTTGTATATGACATCTCATGCCATAGCAAGGGTCTCAGGTTTGGTATAAGCATTGAGATATCACATCACATGCTATAGGAAGGGTCTCAGGATTGGAATGGGAAGGACTTGGATATCACATCTCATGCTATAGGCAGGGTCTCAGGTTTGGAAAGGGAAGGAGATGGATATCACATTTCATGTTAGAGGTAGGATCTCAGGTTTGGTATTAGAGGCATTGAGATATCACATCTCATGCTATCAGAAGGGTCTCAGGATTGGAATGGGAAGGAGTTGGATATCACATTTCATGCTAAAGGGAGGGTCTCAGGTTTGGAAGGGGAAGGATTTGGAAATCACATCTCATATTATAGGAAGGATCTCAGGTTTGGTATTAGAAGCATTGAGATATCACATCTCATGCTATCGGAAGGATCTCAGGTTTGGTATAAGCGGCATTGAGATATCACATCTCATGCTATCATAAGGGTCTCAGGATTGGAATGGGAAGGAGTTGGATATCACATCTCATGTTATAGGAAGGATCTCAGGTTTGGTATTAGAAGCATTGAGACATCACATCTCATGCTATAGGAAGGGTCTCAGGATTGGAATGGGAAGGAGTTGGATATCACATCTCATGCTATAGGAAGGGTCTCAGGTTTGGTATAAGCATTGAGATATCACATCTCATGCTATAGGAAGGGTCTCAGGATTGGAATGGGAAGGATTTGGATATCACATTTTATGCTATAGGAAGGGTCTCAGGTTTGGTATAAGCATGGAGATATCACTTCTCATGCTATAGGAAGGGTCTCAGGATTGGAATGGGAAGGAGTTGGATATCACATCTCATGCTATAGGAAGGGTCTCAGTTTTGGTATAAGCATTGAGATATCACATCTCATGCTATAGGAAGGGTCTCAGGATTGGAATGGGAAGGAGTTGTATATGACATCTCAGGCCATAGGAAGGGTCTCAGATTTGGTATAAGCATTGAGATATCACATCTCATGATATCGGAAGGGTCTCAGGATTGGAATGGGAAGGAGTTGGATATCACATCTCATGATAAAGGAAGGGTCTAAGGTTTGGAAGGGGAAGGATTTGGATATCACATCTCATGTTATAGGACGGGTCTCAGGTTTGGTATTAGAAGCATTGACATATCAAGTCTCATGGTATAAGAAGGGTCTCAGGATTGGAATGGGAAGGACTTAGATATCACATATCATGCTATAGGGAGGGTCTCAGTTTTGATATTAGAAGCATTGAGATATCACATCTCATGCTATCGGAAGTGTCTCAGGATTGGAATGGGAAGGAGCTGGATATCACATCTCATGCTAAAGGAAGGGTCTCAGGTTTGGAACGTGAAGGAGTTGGATATCACATCTCATGCTATAGGAAGGGTCTCAGGTTTGGTATAAGCATTGAGATATCACATCTCATGCTATAGGAAGGGTCTCAGGATTGGAATGGAAGGAGTTGGATATCACATCTCATGTTATAGGAACGATCTCAGGTTTGGTATTAGAAGCATTGAGACATCACATCTCATGCTATAGGAAGGGTCTCAGGATTGGAATGGGAAGGAGTTGGATATCACATCTCATGCTATAGGAAGGGTCTCAGGATTGGAATGGGAAGGAGTTGAATATGACATCTCATGCCGTAGGAAGGGTCTCAGGTTTGGTATAAACATTGAGATATCACATCTCTGCTATCAAAAGGGTCTCAGGATTGGAATGGGAAGGAGTTGGATATCCCATCTCATGTTATAGGAAGAGTCTCAGGTTTGGTATTAGAAGCATTGAGATATCACATCTCATGCTATAGGAAGTGTCTCAGGATTGGAATGGGAAGGACTTGGATATCACATCTCATGCTATAGGTAGGGTCTCAAGTTTGGTATAAGCAGTGAGATATCACATCTCATGCTATAGGAAGTGTCTCAGGATTGGAATGGGAAGGAGTTGGATATCACATCTCATGTTATAGAAGGATCTCAGGTTTGGTTTACACATTGAGATATCACATCTCTGCTATCGGAAGGGTCTCAGGATTGGAATGGGAAGGAGTTGGATATTCCCATCTCATGTTATAGGAAGGGTCTCAGGTTTGGTATTAGAAGCATTGAGATATCACATCTCATTCTATAGGAAGGGTCTCAGGATTGGAATGGGAAGGACTTGGATATCACATCTCATGCTATAGGGAGGGTCTCAAGTTTGATATTAGAAGCATTGAGATATCACATTTCATGATATCGGAAGGGTCTCAAGATTGGAATGGGAAGGAGTTGGATATCACATCTCATGATAAAGGAAGGGTCTAAGGTTTGGAAGGGGAAGGATTTGGATATCACATCTCATGTTATAGGACGGGTCTCAGGTTTGGTATTAGAAGCATTGAGATATCAAGTCTCATGGTATAGGAAGGGTCTCAGAATTGGAATGGGAAGGAGTTGGATATCACATCTCAAGCTATAGGAAGGGTCTCAGGATTAGAATGGGAAGGAGTTTGATATCACATCTCATGCCATAGTATGGGTCTCAGGTTTGGTAGAAGCATTGGGATATCACATCTCATGCTATCGGAAGGGTATCGGGATTGGATTTGGAAGGAGTTGGATATCCCATCTCATGCTATAGGAAGGGTCTCAGGTTGGAATGGGGAGGAGTTGGATATCACATCTCATGTTATAGGAAGGGTCTCAGGATTGGAATGGGAAGGACTTGGATATCACATCTCATGCTACAGGAAGGCTCTCAGGTTTGCAAGGGGAAAGAGTTGGATATCACATTTCATGTTAGAGGTAGGATCTCAGGTTTGGTATTAGAAGTATTGAGATATCACATCTCATGCTATCAGAAGGATCTCAGGTTTGGTATAGAAGCATTGAGATATCATATCTTATGCTATCAGAAGAGTCTCAGGATTGGAATGGGAAGGAGTTGGATATCACATCTCATGCTAAAGGGAGGGTCTCAGGTTTGGAAGATAAGGATTTGGATATCACATCTCATGTTATAGGAAGGATCTCAGGTTTGGTATTAGAAGTATTGAGATATCACATCTCATGCTATCGGAAGGATCTCAGGTTTGGTATAGAAGCATTGAGATATCATATCTTATGCTATCAGAAGGGTCTCAGGATTGGAATGGGAAGGAGTTGGATATCACATCTCATGCTAAAGGAAGGGTCTCAGGTTTGGTAGAAGCATTGAGATATCACATCTCATGCTATAGGAAGGGTCTCAGGATTGGAATGGGAAGGACTTAGATATCACATATCATGCTATAGGGAGGGTCTCTGTTTTGATATTAGAAGCATTGAGATATCACATCTCATGCTATCGGAAGTGTCTCAGGATTGGAATGGGAAGGAGCTGGATATCACATCTCATGCTAAAGGAAGGGTCTCAGGTTTGGAACGGGAAGGAGTTGGATATCACATCTCATGTTATAGGAAGGGTCTCAGGTTTGGTATAAACATTGAGATATCACATCTCTGCTATCGGAAGTGTCTCAGGATTGGAATGGAAAGGAGTTGGATATCCCATCTCATGTTATAGGACGGGTCTCAGGTTTTTTATTAGAATCATTGAGATATCATATTGCATGCTGTAGGAAGGGTCTAAGGATTGGAATGGGAAGGACTTGGATATCACATCTCATGCTATAGATAGGCTCTCAGGTTTGGAAAGTGAAGGAGTTGGATATCACATTTCATGTTAGAGGAAGGATCTCAGGTTTGGTATTAGAGGCATTGAGATATCACATCTCAGGCTATAGGAAGGGTCTCAGGATTGGAATGGGAAGGAGTTGGATATCACATCTCATGCTATAGGAAGGGTCTCAGGATTGGAATGGAAGGAGTTGGATATCACATCTCATGTTATAGGAAGGATCTCAGGTTTGGTATTAGAAGCATTGAGACATCACATCTCATGCTATAGGAAGGGTCTCAGGATTGGAATGGGAAGGAGTTGGATATCACATCTCATGCTATAGGAAGGGTCTCAGGATTGGAATGGGAAGGAGTTGAATATGACATCTCATGCCGTAGGAAGGGTCTCAGGTTTGGTATAAACATTGAGATATCACATCTCTGCTATCAAAAGGGTCTCAGGATTGGAATGGAAGGAGTTGGATATCCCATCTCATGCTATAGGAAGGGTCTCAGGATTGGAATGGGAAGGACTTGGGTATCACATCTCATGCTATAGGGAGGGTCTCAAGTTTGATATTAGAAGCATTGAGATATCACATCTCATGCTATAGGAAGGGTCTCAGGATTGGAATGGGAAGGAGTTGGATATCACATCTCATGCTATAGGACGGGTCTCAGGTTTGGTATAAGCAGTGAGATATCACATCTCATGCTATAGGAAGTGTCTCAGGATTGGAATGGGAAGGAGTTGGATATTCCCATCTCATGTTATAGGAAGGGTCTCAGGTTTGGTATTAGAAGCATTGAGATATCACATCTCATGCTATAGGAAGGGTCTCAGGATTGGAATGGGAAGGACTTGGATATCACATCTCATGCTATAGGGAGGGTCTCAAGTTTGATATTAGAAGCATTGAGATATCACATTTCATGATATCGGAAGGGTCTCAAGATTGGAATGGGAAGGAGTTGGATATCACATCTCATGATAAAGGAAGGGTCTAAGGTTTGGAAGGGGAAGGATTTGGATATCACATCTCATGTTATAGGACGGGTCTCAGGTTTGGTATTAGAAGCATTGAGATATCAAATCTCATGGTATAGGAAGGGTCTCAGAATTGGAATGGGAAAGAGTTGGATATCACATCTCAAGCTATAGGAAGGGTCTCAGGATTAGAATGGGAAGGAGTTTGATATCACATCTCATGCCATAGTATGGGTCTCAGGTTTGGTAGAAGCATTGGGATATCACATCTCATGCTATCGGAAGGGTATCGGGATTGGATTTGGAAGGAGTTGGATATCCCATCTCATGCTATAGGAAGGGTCTCAGGTTGGAATGGGGAGGAGTTGGATATCACATCTCATGTTATAGGAAGGGTCTCAGGATTGGAATGGGAAGGACTTGGATATCACATCTCATGCTACAGGAAGGCTCTCAGGTTTGCAAGGGGAAAGAGTTGGATATCACATTTCATGTTAGAGGTAGGATCTCAGGTTTGGTATTAGAAGTATTGAGATAGCACATCTCATGCTATCAGAAGGATCTCAGGTTTGGTATAGAAGCTTTGAGATATCATATCTTATGCTATCAGAAGAGTCTCAGGATTGGAATGGGAAGGAGTTGGATATCACATCTCATGCTAAAGGGAGGGTCTCAGGTTTGGAAGATAAGGATTTGGATATCACATCTCATGTTATAGGAAGGATCTCAGGTTTGGTATTAGAAGTATTGAGATATCACATCTCATGCTATCGGAAGGATCTCAGGTTTGGTATAGAAGCATTGAGATATCATATCTTATGCTATCAGAAGGGTCTCAGGATTGGAATGGGAAGGAGTTGGATATCACATCTCATGCTAAAGGGAGGGTCTCAGGTTTGGAAGGCGAAGGATTTGGATATCACATCTCATGTTATAGGATGGATCTCAGGTTTGGTATTAGAAGTATTGAGATATCACATCTCATGTTATCGGAAGGATCTCAGGTTTGGTATTAGAAGTATTGAGATATCACATCTCATGCTATAGGAAGGGTCTCAGGATTGGAATGGGAAGGAGTTGGATATCACATCTCATGCTAAAGGAAGGGTCTCAGGTTTGGTAGAAGCATTGAGATATCACATCTCATGCTATAGGAAGGGTCTCAGGATTGGTATGGGAAGGACTTAGATATCACATATCGTGCTATAGGGAGGGTCTCAGTTTTGATATTAGAAGCATTGAGATATCACATCTCATGCTATCGGAAGTGTCTCAGGATTGGAATGGGAAGGAGCTGGATATCACATCTCATGCTAAAGGAAGGGTCTCAGGTTTGGAACGTGAAGGAGTTGGATATCACATCTCATGCTATAGGAAGGGTCTCAGGTTTGGTATAAGCATTGAGATATCACATCTCATGCTATAGGAAGGGTCTCAGGATTGGAATGGAAGGAGTTGGATATCACATCTCATGTTATAGGAACGATCTCAGGTTTGGTATTAGAAGCATTGAGACATCACATCTCATGCTATAGGAAGGGTCTCAGGATTGGAATGGGAAGGAGTTGGATATCACATCTCATGCTATAGGAAGGGTCTCAGGATTGGAATGGGAAGGAGTTGAATATGACATCTCATGCCGTAGGAAGGGTCTCAGGTTTGGTATAAACATTGAGATATCACATCTCTGCTATCAAAAGGGTCTCAGATTTGGAATGGGAAGGAGTTGGATATCCCATCTCATGTTATAGGAAGAGTCTCAGGTTTGGTATTAGAAGCATTGAGATATCACATCTCATGCTATAGGAAGTGTCTCAGGATTGGAATGGGAAGGACTTGGATATCACATCTCATGCTATAGGTAGGGTCTCAAGTTTGATATTAGAAGCATTGAGATATCACATCTCATGCTATAGGAAGGGTCTCAGGATTGGAATGGGAAAGAGTTGGATATCACATCTCATGCTATGGGAAGGGTCTCAGGTTTGGTATAAGCAGTGAGATATCACATCTCATGCTATAGGAAGGGTCTCAGGATTGGAATGGGAAGGAGTTGGATATCACATCTCATGCTATAGGACGGGTCTCAGGTTTGGTATAAGCAGTGAGATATCACATCTCATGCTATAGGAAGTGTCTCAGGATTGGAATGGGAAGGAGTTGGATATCACATCTCATGTTATAGGAAGGATCTCAGGTTTGGTATAAGCATTGAGATATCACACCTCATGCTATAGGAAGGGTCTCAGGATTGGAATGGGAAGGACTTGGATATCACATCTCATGCTATAGGGAGGGTCTCAAGTTTGATATTAGAAGCATTGAGATATCACATTTCATGATATCGGAAGGGTCTCAAGATTGGAATGGGAAGGAGTTGGATATCACATCTCATGATAAAGGAAGGGTCTAAGGTTTGGAAGGGGAAGGATTTGGATATCACATCTCATGTTATAGGACGGGTCTCAGGTTTGGTATTAGAAGCATTGAGATATCAAGTCTCATGGTATAGGAAGGGTCTCAGAATTGGAATGGGAAGGAGTTGGATATCACATCTCAAGCTATAGGAAGGGTCTCAGGATTAGAATGGGAAGGAGTTTGATATCACATCTCATGCCATAGTATGGGTCTCAGGTTTGGTAGAAGCATTGGGATATCACATCTCATGCTATCGGAAGGGTATCGGGATTGGATTTGGAAGGAGTTGGATATCCCATCTCATGCTATAGGAAGGGTCTCAGGTTGGAATGGGGAGGAGTTGGATATCACATCTCATGTTATGGGAAGGGTCTCAGGATTGGAATGGGAAGGACTTGGATATCACATCTCATGCTACAGGAAGGCTCTCAGGTTTGCAAGGGGAAAGAGTTGGATATCACATTTCATGTTAGAGGTAGGATCTCAGGTTTGTTATTAGAAGTATTGAGATATCACATCTCATGTTATCAGAAGGATCTCAGGTTTGGTATAGAAGCATTGAGATATCATATCTTATGCTATCAGAAGAGTCTCAGGATTGGAATGGGAAGGAGTTGGATATCACATCTCATGCTAAAGGGAGGGTCTCAGGTTTGGAAGATAAGGATTTGGATATCACATCTCATGTTATAGGAAGGATTTCAGGTTTGGTATTAGAAGTATTGAGATATCACATCTCATGCTATCGGAAGTATCTCAGGTTTGGTATAGAAGCATTGAGATATATCTTATGCTATCAGAAGGGTCTCAGGATTGGAATGGGAAGGAGTTGGATATCACATCTCATGCTAAAGGGAGGGTCTCAGGTTTGGAAGGCGAAGGATTTGGATATCACATCTCATGTTATAGGATGGATCTCAGGTTTGGTATTAGAAGTATTGAGATATCACATCTCATGTTATCGGAAGGATCTCAGGTTTGGTATTAGAAGTATTGAGATATCACATCTCTGCTATCGGAAGGTTCTCAGGATTGGATTGGGAAGGAGTTGGATATCCCTTCTCATGCTATAGGAAGTGTCTCAGGTTGGAATGGGAAGGAGTTGAATATCACATCTCATGTTATAGGAAGGGTCTCAGGATTGGAATGGGAAGGATTTGGATATCACATCTCTTGCTATAGGAAGGGTCTCAGGATTGGAATGGGAAGGATTTGGATATCACATCTCATGTCATAGGAAGTGTTAAGACGGATTTCTGAACTCTGTCCTGGTGGCGCAGAAGTTCAGAAGGCCAACCTAATTACTTGGAACAGGGTAACCTCTGGACAAGCCAGACCAATCAAGGTAGCGATCGCGGCGGTCAAGACTAGGTCTCAAGAGGGGTGAGGGTGACTGAAAGCCCGCAATGAGCACACAAAGCAAGAGCGCTTACAAACTACTCCAAACAGTTGTTATATCAAAAATAGATACACATTTATTTTAAGGCCTTTAAAATAATGACCGTAGCGAGAAAATCACAATATCACAATATTAAGCCAACACATACCATATCAACACAATATATATACAAATACACAGTCGCAAGCGTTTAAAGCACGAAATATGTAGTCCACCTGAAAGGAAAGGAAAACAGGCAGTGCGATAACGCTTTAGACTCAGTTCGCCTTCAGAGGCACCTAACTAGATGGAAGTCCGAGCCCTGCGAAGAGTGGAGCCTTGTGCTCAAAGTACCAGCCACGCCGGTGCCAACGGGCAAAAGGGGAAGCTCTTCGGAGGAAGTCAGGCAGTTCGGGTTAGTGCCCAGCAGAAGGAGAACAGGTTCCGCAACTCAAGCGCAGCCTCCACAGCGGGCAGAAGCAGAGCGCGAGTACGGCCAAAAGGGTGCTGTTTTTACACAGCAGGGAAAAGCAATGGGATACTGCAGGAGGGCGACCAGATCCTAGCTAAACTACTCACCGGTCCCCGAAGCAAGCAGACCCAGGCTTCTCCACGTTAGTTTCAGCAGCTGGCAGGTTCAGAAGAGCAGGGAACGCCTCGTAGTCGTGTAGAGCAAAAAGACGTCCCAATCGACGAAACCAGCACAGTTTGTTGCCGCAGCAGGACAACGGAGCGGCCGTGTGTATTCGAGCCAAATGTACACTCCTCCCTTCAGACTTGGGAACGCCAAGTGTATGAAGCGTGGGAGAGTGACAAGGACTCGAAATACAACACAACCTGGCGGCGGTTACAGAGCAGGACTCCCTTGTAAGCTGGTCAGTCAACTGGATGGCCCAGAGACACTTCCGAAGGCTTACTTGGCAGGAGATGATGAAGTCGCCGGGAATAGCTGTTCCTGCTATTCCAAAGGTCGAAGCACCAGTACAGGCCTTCTGGTTCGATCCAAGGAGGAAAGGGTTTCAAGGACGACAGCAGTGCAAAGGAGGATTCCTTCAGCGGGTCACCAGCGATTCCTCGGTCCAGCCTCTTGGTTGCAGGATACTTGGCTCCTGTATTCCTTCGTTCGTGAGAACTCAGGAGATCGACATGGTAGTGGTGTTTCCAGCCCCCTCTTATCCACAGTTCCCTTCGCGCCAAAACGGAGGGGAGCCAATGGGAGATCCGCTCATCAACACACATACCATACGTGGACCAATCACGGACCACGGTGGTCCCAGGCATTCACACTACCCTAGACTCTCTGGCACCCAGGATGTGTATTGGGACCAGACATCCCAGCCCACACCCTGGAGGCACACAAACGACATGTAGAAGCCCGCGAAAGCAACCACGTTTCGCGGGAAAGTACATGCCCAAATAAGGAAGGCCCCGGGTTGCTCGACCTGGGGAAGGTGAAGGGAGCAAGACGGTCAGTGGACAAGACAAAGGAGCCTCGTGGTCTGGCCATTTTGGGAGCCAGGCCACCATTTTGGGTTCAGTGCGAAAAACGTGCTCAGAACGCCAAAAGGAGCTCAAAATAAACAAAACGATCGCTGCCACCATTCGAGTCCCTGAATGACTTGCACCGATCAAATACCATCCTAAAAGAGTATCTAGGGCCTGTAGAAGGCTAGAGACCCAAGAGAGCTGTAACTTAGCTTACAGTGCCCTCTTGTGTCATGTTGCACTAAAGCCGCAACACGATAAAAGAAACTACGGGAAACAGCGTTCCCCGGTACTGACTGTCTTAAGGGCATGTCAGTTTCCCCGTAAGAAAGGAGCGAAAGCCCAGAGAAGTGCAGCAGAAGGCTGTACTTCTCTGGCAAAGTCAAGAACAAGGTTAAAAACAATAGCAAAAAGTTTAGGGGTTGCCACATGGAAGGAAAATTACCTACAATTACGAAATCTTTCCTAACACTCGCCCCTCCCAGACTATGGACAGGGGGAACTAATCCACCCCTGGATGAGTCTCTTGTTCAGGTCGGTTAAACATTCTGGACAACCCATCAGCATTGCTATGTTGGACACCTGGCCTATGCTCAATAGTGAAGTCGAAGCCTTGTAGACTTATGGACCACCTAAGCAACTTTGGATTCTCCCCCTTCATGTTCATTAGCCACTTTAACGGCTTATGGTCAGTCTGCACAGTGAAGTGGGTCCCATAGAGGTAGGGCCTCAGCTTCCTTAGGGCCCACACAACAGAGAAACATTCTTTCTCTACCGTGGACCATCTGAGCTCTCTGTCCTTAAACTGGCGACTAATAAAACCGATAGGGTGTTCCTTACCCTTCTCATCTACTTGTGATAGTACAGCTCCTATCCCAGTGTCAGAGGCATCCGTCTGCACGATAAAAGGTCTTTGATAATCAGGGGCCCTGAGCACAGGGGCTTGGCACAAGGAGTCTTTCAAGCCATTGAAGGCCTTCTCACACTCGTCGGTCCAAGTTACCTTCTTGGGTTTCTTCAGAGTTGTGAGGGCAGTCAGAGGAGCAGCTATGGTGCCATAGTCTGCCACAAAATTGCGGTAATACCCCGTGAGTCCTAAGAAGGCTCTCACTTGGGTTTGCGTAGTGGGGGTAGGCCAGTCTTGTACTGCTTGTACCTGACTGAGTAGAGGCTGTCTCCTCCCTCCACCTACTTCATGTCCAAGGTAAACCAATGAGCCTTGTCCATTTTGGTGAGGGGCCACTCGGACACCCTCAAAAGAGCTATCTGAAGGACTGCTTGGGAACAGGTCGGGGAGAGGTTCAGACTCCTCTCCCGCAACGTCTGAAGCCAGTAGCAGTGCTGCGATTTCCACGCTTGGGCCGAAAGCCTTCAGCCTATTCACGTGAAGCACTTTTGGAGCCTGTCCAGGCCTTCCAAGGTCCACTGAATAGTTAACCTCACCCAGGGGCTCCACCACTGGGTAAGGGCCTGACCATTTGTCCTGTAAAGCTCGAGGCCTTATGAGATTCATGTTCAGGACTTGCTGACCAAGTGTAAAGTTGATGAGGGAAGCTTTCTGGTCGTACCAATGTTTCACCAGCGCTTGCCCTGCCTTCAATTTATCACTAGCCAAGACCATCAGAAGTACCATCCGTTTTCTGAGCCCTAGCACATAATCAACTACGTTGGTAGTAACAGGGGGAGTGGGCATCTCCCATCCCTCTTTGACGATGGCTAAGGGTCCCCGTACGGGATGACCGAACAGAAGTTCGAAGGGGCTGAAGCCAACACCCTCCTGTGGTACCTCTCGGTAGGCAAACAGTAAGCATGAAACAAGAAGATCCCATTTTCTTCTCTGAGGCTCCTCCAGAGCCCCAATCACGCTCTTTAACGTCCTGTTGAAACGCCCCCCCAGACCATTGGTCTGGGGGTGGTATGCAGAAGAGAACCCGTAGGTGACCCCACATTCTTTCCACATAGCCTGCCTATACTTCGACATAAAGTTGCTGCCATGATCCGACACAACTTCTTTAGGGAAGCCAACCCTAGTAAATATGCCGAGTAAAGCTTCTGCAACTGACTTGGCAGTTACAGTTTTCCATGGGATGGCCTCAGGATACCTGGTTGCATGGTCGACCAGCGCCAGGATAAACCTATTGCCCGAGGATGTTTGCGGGTCAAGGGGACCAACCATGTCGATCCCTACCCTTTCAAATGGTACCCCCACAACTGGGAGCGGTACCAACGGAGCTTGGATTGTCGCGCCAACCTTACCAGACAACTGGCAGGCGGCACAACTCCTGCAGTGACTTTCTACTTGCTCCCCCATCTTGGGCCAGTAGAAGTGCATGGATAACCTTTGCTTGGTCCTCCTCATACCAAGGTGACCAGCAAGGGGAACGACATGCGCCAACTGCAGGAGGAAGGGCCTAACAGCAAGGGGAACCACCAACCTCCTATGGTCTCCTCCTGTAGACTCTGTGGGCTCACTATACAGGAGTCCACCTTCCTGGTAAATCCTATGCATCCCAGGAGGTTCACCCTCAAGCTGGGAGCAGGCCTGTCTCCTTAGCCCTTCCAGAGATGGGCACTCACGTTGGCCTTTACTGAATTCGTCCCTATCAGGACCTCCTTCAACTAACAAGTCTTTTAGTTCAGGATGATCTTTGGGGTCGAATACTTCAGGCATCGCCACCTCCTCGTCAGGCCGGGGCGATTGACCAACTTCCTCCACCGCAGTGGTAGGCGAGCTCGGGGGAATATTCTCTTTCCCTCGTTTTGACTTGTAGACTCCTTTCGCCTTGGGTTTCCCCTTTGGCTGGGGCGGCGTATTGGTCTTGGCCAATGCTGCCCGTGCTTGAGACCGTGTGTAGGGTCTTTCGGCAGTGTCTCCTACGAGCCCTAAAGCTCTGAGATCATTACCCAACAAGACCTTTCCCGGGACGTTTCTCTGAATGCTCACTGGAATCCTGACTGCTGTACCATTTAAAGTAAGATTTACAGAGATCACGGGAAACATACGGAGGGGGCCGTCAGCCAACTTAGTGGGCATCAGAGTAGCTCTGGCAACTTCCTCTGAGTCTACCAAGGTAGAATCCACTACAGTTCGACTGCACCCACTATCCCTAAGAGCTGGAGTATCCACTCCATTGATCAGCACACTGTCTTTAAAGTAGTGCTTGGTATTATCCGGAATCCTAGCATAAGCCTCTGCGACTTTAGGCTCCCAGGAACCCAGGGACACTAAAACTACCTCAGCCTCTATTCCGCTGGGAAATGAGTCTGAGGAGAAGGATGCTCCTGTAATCTCTTCTTCCTCGTAGGAGGAGAAGGCCAGATTAGCGGAGTGGACCCCCAAAGGTCTAACCTTACACCGGGGATCCCCCTTCACATGGTCAGTTGCTCCACAAGAAAAACAAGCCCCAGTGGGTCTGTTTACGTAGGGAGGCTTATTGTAACCAGAGTTCTGTTTCGGAGGCGAACCTCCACTACCCTGTGAGTTCTCTTGTGTCGTACCCTTGTTTTTCTTTTTGTGGCCCTTATGGGAAGGAGATATAGCAGATTCCCCACCCTCCATATCTTTGGACTTTTTCCCTTCCTCCTGCTTACCAGGATGAGTTTTGTCCTTATGGGACACTCGATGTGACACCCATAAGTCTGCTGCAATGGCCAGCTTCTTAGGATCTATCTCCTTCGAATCGGCCAAATGCTGCTTAAGCTCCGGGGAAGAAGAAGCAAAAATATGTTCCAGCATGACAAGATTTAGCATGCCTTCGAAGGTAGAAACCTTATAACCTTCAACCCAGCCAGTTAAGTTTTTCAAAGATTCAGCGACATAAGATACCCAAGTACCACCTTCCTTTTTCTTATACTCTCGAAAACGCTTTAAATATTGGGCCGGAGTCTTCCCAAACTTTAAAATGAGAGTTTGCTTTAACATTGCGAAATCAGCCCGCTCAGCCTTCGACATTTCCATAATGGCACTACAGCCAGAATGGGGCAGTCTACTGAGCAACCACGCAATCTTATCAGCACTGTCAACTTTTTGAACCTCGCATGCATACTCAAGCGCATTCAGCCAGTCCATAATGTCATTCCTTTCTTCATACACACTGAGCAGATCTTTTGGAAACCGTGGATGAGAGGAAGCCCCAGACCCATGTCTAGGACCCTTGGATCCATTTGCAACCTGAAGCTTGGCCAGTTCCAACTGGTGATCCCTGTCTTTCTGTTTTTCTGCCTGTTCGATTTTTAGTTTGGCTATGCTGAATTCAAGCTCCTGCTGCCTAAACCGCAGCTCTTGCTTCTTGAATTCAAGCATAGCCTCCCCATCAACACTGGCAGAGGAAACATTAGACATTACATCCTCCCTGTCCTCGTGGTCGCGATGGATCAGTGCAGCGGCAGAACCGTCGGTTCTGCCAGTGAGAGCAGCCCCACCACCTTCTGCACTGTCCTCGGAAGTTATAGCGTCAAGCTGCGCTTCTTGCCACGCCACGATTCTCTGGATCATTTCCAATTTTGTGCCTTGAGAGGAAACACCTCTCTCCGCACACATCTTTTTCAGCGTTTCTGATTTGGAAGCATTTAAAGTTAACAAGGTATTTGCTTCCATACTGTTTGATAGGACTATGGCCTTTTTAAAGTTATATTACAACAATTCACTACGTGTACTGTTTGGAATAACCTGAAATGCCTTAGTTCGAGCGCAACACTGGATACCTTCAGTCGTATCCCACCGCTGTACACCAATTTGTTAAGGACAGAGTTAAGAAATCCGTCTTAACAGGAAGGATCTCAGGTTTGGTATTAGAAGCATTGATATATCACATCTCATGCTATAGGAATGGTCTCAGGATTGGAATGGGTAGGAGTTGGATATTACATTCTTGCTATAGGAAGGGTCTCATGTTTGGAATGGGAAGGAGTTGGATATCACATATGCTATAGGAAGTGTCTCAGGTTTGGAACGGGAAGGAGTTGGATATCACATCTCATGTTATAGGAAGGGTCTCAGGTTTGGTATAAGCATTGAGATATCACATCTCTGCTATCAGGAGTGGCTCAGGATTGGAATGGGAAGGAGTTGGATATCCCATCTCATGTTAAAGGACAGGTCTCTGGTTTGGTATTAGAATCATTGAGATATCACATCGCATGCTGTAGGAAGGGTCTAAGGATTGGAATGGGATGGACTTGGATATCACATCCCATGCTATAGGTAGGCTCTCAGGTTTGGTATAAGCATTGAGATATCACATCTCATGCTATAGGAAGGGTCTCAGGATTGGAATGGGAAGGATTTGGATATCACATCTCATGCTATAGGAAGGGTCTCAGGTTTGGTATAAGCATGGAGATATCACTTCTCATGCTATAGGAAGGGTCTCAGGATTGGAATGGGAAGGTGTTGGATATCACATCTCATGCTATAGGAAGGGTCTCAGATTTGGTATAAGCATTGAGATATCACATCTCATGCTATAGGAAGGGTCTCAGGATTGGAATGGGAAGGAGTTGTATATGACATCTCAGGCCTTAGGAAGGGTCTCAGGTTTGGTATAAGCACTGAGATATCACATCTTTGCTATCGGAAGGGTCTCAGGATTGGAATGGGAAGGAGTTGGATATCCCATCTCATGTTATAGGAAGGGTCTCAGGTTTGGTATTAGAAGCATTGAGATATCACATCTCATGCTATAGGAAGGGTCTCAGGATTGGAATGGGAAGGACTTGGATGTCACATCTCATGCTATAGGGAGGGTCTCAAGTTTGATATTAGAAGCATTGAGATAACAAATCTCATGATATCGGAAGGGTCTCAGGATTGGAATGGGAAGGAGTTGGATATCACATCTCATGATAAAGGAAGGGTCTAAGGTTTGAAAGGGGAAGGATTTGGATATCACATCTCATGTTATAGGACGGGTCTCAGGTTTGGGATTAGAAGCATTGAGATATCAAGTCTCATGGTATAAGAAGGGTCTCAGAATTGGAATGGGAAGGAGTTGGATATCACATCTCAAGCTATAGGAAGCGTCTCAGGATTGGAATGGGAAGGAGTTTGATATCACATCTCATGCCATAGTATGGGTCTCAGGTTTGGTAGAAGCATTGGGATATCACATGTCATGCTATCGGAAGGGTATCAGTATTGGATTTGGAAGGAGTTGGATATCCCATCTCATGCTATAGGAAGGGTCTCATGTTAGAATGGGAAGGAGTTGGATATCACATTTCATGTTATAGGAAGGGTCTCAGGATTGGAATGGGAAGGACTTGGATATCATATCTCATGCTATAGGAAGGCTCTCAGGTTTGGAAGGGGAAGGAGTTGGATATCACATTTCATGTTAGAGGAAGGATCTCAGGTTTGGTATAAGCATTGAGATATCACATCTCATGCTATAGGAAGGGTCTCAGGATTGGAATGGGAAGAAGTTGGATATCACATCTCATGCTATAGGAAGGGTCTCAGGATTGGAATGGGAAGGAGTTGGATATCACATCTCATGTTATAGGAAGGATCTCAGGTTTGGTATTAGAAGCATTGAGACATCACATCTCATGCTATAGAAAGGGTCTCAGGATTGGAATGGGAAGGAGTTGGATATCACATCTCATGCTATAGGAAGGGTCTCAGGTTTGGTATAAGCATTGAGATATCACATCTCATGCTATAGGAAGGGTCTCAGGATTGGAATGGGAAGGATTTGGATATCACATCTTATGCTATAGGAAGGGTCTCAGGTTTGGTATAAGCATTGAGATATCACATCTCATGCTATAGGAAGGGTCTCAGGATTGGAATGGGAAGACGTTGGATATCACATCTCATGCTATAGGAAGGGTCTCAGGTTTGGTATAAGCATTGAGATATCACATCTCATGCTATAGGAAGGGTCTCAGGGTTGGAATGGGAAGGAGTTGTATATGACATCTCATGCCATAGCAAGGGTCTCAGGTTTGGTATAAGCATTGAGATATCACATCACATGCTATAGGAAGGGTCTCAGGATTGGAATGGGAAGGACTTGGATATCACATCTCATGCTATAGGCAGGGTCTCAGGTTTGGAAAGGGAAGGAGATGGATATCACATTTCATGTTAGAGGTAGGATCTCAGGTTTGGTATTAGAGGCATTGAGATATCACATCTCATGCTATCAGAAGGGTCTCAGGATTGGAATGGGAAGGAGTTGGATATCACATTTCATGCTAAAGGGAGGGTCTCAGGTTTGGAAGGGGAAGGATTTGGAAATCACATCTCATATTATAGGAAGGATCTCAGGTTTGGTATTAGAAGCATTGAGATATCACATCTCATGCTATCGGAAGGATCTCAGGTTTGGTATAAGCGGCATTGAGATATCACATCTCATGCTATCATAAGGGTCTCAGGATTGGAATGGGAAGGAGTTGGATATCACATCTCATGTTATAGGAAGGATCTCAGGTTTGGTATTAGAAGCATTGAGACATCACATCTCATGCTATAGGAAGGGTCTCAGGATTGGAATGGGAAGGAGTTGGATATCACATCTCATGCTATAGGAAGGGTCTCAGGTTTGGTATAAGCATTGAGATATCACATCTCATGCTATAGGAAGGGTCTCAGGATTGGAATGGGAAGGATTTGGATATCACATTTTATGCTATAGGAAGGGTCTCAGGTTTGGTATAAGCATGGAGATATCACTTCTCATGCTATAGGAAGGGTCTCAGGATTGGAATGGGAAGGAGTTGGATATCACATCTCATGCTATAGGAAGGGTCTCAGTTTTGGTATAAGCATTGAGATATCACATCTCATGCTATAGGAAGGGTCTCAGGATTGGAATGGGAAGGAGTTGTATATGACATCTCAGGCCATAGGAAGGGTCTCAGATTTGGTATAAGCATTGAGATATCACATCTCATGATATCGGAAGGGTCTCAGGATTGGAATGGGAAGGAGTTGGATATCACATCTCATGATAAAGGAAGGGTCTAAGGTTTGGAAGGGGAAGGATTTGGATATCACATCTCATGTTATAGGACGGGTCTCAGGTTTGGTATTAGAAGCATTGACATATCAAGTCTCATGGTATAAGAAGGGTCTCAGGATTGGAATGGGAAGGAGTTTGATATCACATCTCATGCCATAGTATGGGACTCAGGTTTGGTAGAAGCATTGGGATATCACATCTCATGCTATCGGAAGGGTATCAGTATTGGATTTGGAAGGAGTTGGATATCCCATCTCATGCTATAGGAAGGGTCTCAGGTTGGAATGGGAAGGAGTTGGATATCACATTTCATGTTATAGGAAGGGTCTCAGGATTGGAATGGGAAGGACTTGGATATTATATCTCATGCTATAGGAAGGCTCTCAGGTTTGGAAGGGGAAGGAGTTGGATATCACATTTCATGTTAGAGGAAGGATCTCAGGTTTGGTATTAGAGGCCTTGAGATATCACATCTCATGCTATAGGAAGGGTCTCAGGATTGGAATGGGAAGGAGTTGGATATCACATCTCAAGCTATAGGAAGGGTCTCAGGTTTGGTATAAGCATTGAGATATCACATCTCATGCTATAGGAAGGGTCTCAGGATTGGAATGGGAAGAAGTTGGATATCACATCACATGCTATAGGAAGGGTCTCAGGTTTGGTATAAGCATTGAGATATCACATCTCATGCTATAGGAAGGGTCTCAGGATTGGAATGGGAAGGAGTTGTATATGCCATCTCATGCCATAGGAAGGGTCTCAGGTTTTGTATAAGCATTGAGATATCACATCACATGCTATAGGAAGGGTCTCAGGATTGGAATGGGAAGGACTTGGATATCACATATCATGCTATAGGCAGGGTCTCAGGTTTGGAAAGGGAAGGAGATGGATATCACATTTCATGTTAGAGGTAGGATCTCAGGTTTGGTATTAGAGGCATTGAGATATCACATCTCATGCTATCAGAAGGGTCTCAGGATTGGAATGGGAAGGAGTTGGATATCACATCTCATGCTAAAGGGAGGGTCTCAGGTTTGGAAGGGGAAGGATTTGGAAATCACATCTCATATTATAGGAAGGATCTCAGGTTTGGTATTAGAAGCATTGAGATATCACATCTCATGCTATCGGAAGGATCTCAGGTTTGGTATAAGAGGCATTGAGATATCACATCTCATGCTATCATAAGGGTCTCAGGATTGGAATGGGAAGGAGTTGGATATCACATCTCATGTTATAGGAAGGATCTCAGGTTTGGTATTGGAAGAATTGAGACATCACATCTCATGCTATAGGAAGGGTCTCAGGATTGGAATGGGAAGGAGTTGGATATCACATCTCATGCTATAGGAAGGGTCTCAGATTTGGTATAAGCATTGAGATATCACATCTCATGCTATAGGAAGGGTCTCAGGATTGGAATGGGAAGGAGTTGTATATGACATCTCAGGCCATAGGAAGGGTCTCAGGTTTGATATAAGCATTGAGATATCACATCTCTGCTATCGGAAGGGTCTCAGGATTGGAATGGGAAGGAGTTGGATATCCCATCTGAGTTGGATATCCCATCTCATGTTATAGGAAGGGTCTCAGGTTTGGTATTAGAAGCATTGAGATATCACATCTCATGCTATAGGAAGGGTCTCAGGATTGGAATGGGGAGGACTTGGATGTCACATCTCATGCTATAGGGAGGGTCTCAAGTTTGATATTAGAAACATTGAGATAACAAATGTCATGATATCGGAAGGGTCTCAGGATTGGAATGGGAAGGAGTTGGATATCACATCTCATGATAAAGGAAGGGTCTAAGGTTTGGAAGGGGAAGGATTTGGATATCACATCTCATGTTATAGGACGGGTCTCAGGTTTGGTATTAGAAGCATTGAGATATCAAGTCTCATGGTATAGAAAGGGTCTCAGAATTGGAATGGGAAGAAGTTGGATATCACATCTCAAGCTATAGGAAGGGTCTCAGGATTGGAATGGGAAGGAGTTTGATATCACATCTTATGCCATAGTATGGGTCTCAGATTTGGTAGAAGCATTGGGATATCACATCTCATGCTATCGGAATGGTATCAGTATTGGATTTGGAAGGAGTTGGATATCCCATCTCATGCTATAGGAAAGGTCTCAGGTTGGAATGGGATGGAGTTGGATATCACATTTCATGTTATAGGAAGGGTCTCAGGATTGGAATGGGAAGGACTTGGATATCATATCTCATGCTATAGGAAGGCTCTCAGGTTTGGAAGGGGAAGGAGTTGGATATCACATTCATGTTAGAGGAAGGATCTCAGGTTTGGTATTAGAGGCCTTGAGATATCACATCTCATGCTATAGGAAGGGTCTCAGGATTGGAATGGGAAGGAGTTGGATATCACATCTCAAGCTATAGGAAGGGTCTCAGGTTTGGTATAAGCATTGAGATATCACATCTCATGCTATAGGAAGGGTCTCAGGATTGGAATGGGAAGGAGTTGGATATCACATCTCATGTTATAGGAAAGATCTCAGGTTTGGTATTAGAAGCATTGAGACATCACATCTCATGTTATAGGAAGGGTCTCAGGATTGGAATGGGAAGAAGTTGGATATCACATCTCATGCTATAGGAAGGGTCTCAGGTTTGGAACGGGAAGGAGTTGGATATCCAATCTCATGTTATAGGACTGGTCTCAGGTTTGGTATTAGAAGCATTGAGATATCACATTGCATGCTGTAGGAAGGTTCTCAGGTTTGGAATGGGGAGGAATTGGATATCACATCTCATGTCAAACGAAGGATCTCAGGTTTGGTATTAGAAGCATCGAGATATCACATCTCATGCTATAGGAATGGTCTCAGGGTTGGAATGGGAAGGAGTTGGATATTACATTCTTGCTATAGGAAGGGTCTCATGTTTGGAATGGGAAGGAGTTGGATATCACATATGCTATAGGAAGGGTCTCAGGTTTGGAACGGGAAGGAGTTGGATATCCGATCTCATGTTATAGGAAGGGTCTCAGGTTTGGTATAAGCATTGAGATATCACATCTCTGCTATCAGAAGTGTCTCAGGATTGGAATGGGAAGGAGTTGGATATCCCATCTCATGTTATAGGACGGGTCTCAGGTTTGTTATTAGAATCATTGAGATATCATATTGCACGCTGCAGGAAGGGTCTAAGGATTGGAATGGGAAGGACTTGGATATCACATCTCATGCTATAGATAGGCTCTCAGATTTGGAAAGGGAAGGAGTTGGATATCACATTTCATGTTAGAGGAAGGATCTCAGGTTTGGTATTAGAGGCATTGAGATATCACATCTCATGCTATAGGAAGCGTCTCAGGATTGGAATGGGAAGGAGTTGGGTATCACATCTCATGCTATAGGAAGGCTCAGGATTGGTATAAGTATTGAGATATAACATCTCATGCTATAGGAAGGGTCTCAGGATTGGAATGGAAGGAGTTGGATATCACATCTCATGTTATAGGAAGGATCTCAGGTTTGGTATTAGAAGCATTGAGACATCACATCTCATGCTATAGGAAGGGTCTCAGGATTGGAATGGGAAGGAGTTGGATATCACATCTCATGCTATAGGAAGGGTCTCAGGTTTGGTATAAGCATTGAGATATCACATCTCATGCTATAGGAAGGGTCTCAGGATTGGAATGGGAAGGAGTTGTATATGACATCTCATGTTATAGGAAGGGTCTCAGGTTTGGAATGGGAAGGAGTTGGATATGACATCTCTTGTTATAGGGAGGGTCTCAGGATTTGAATGGTAAGGAGTTGGACATCACATCTCATGCTATAGGAAGGGTCTCAGGTTGGAATGGGAAGGAGTTGGATATCACATCTCATGTTATATACAGGAAGGGTCTCAGGATTGGAATGGGAAGGATTTGGATATCACATCTCTTGCTATAGGAAGGGTCTCAGGTTTTTTATTAGAAACATTGAGATATCACATCTCATGCTATAGGAAGTGTTTTAGGATTGGAATGGGAAGTATTTGGATATCACATCTCATGCTAAAGGAAGGGTCTCAGGTTTGGAAGGGGAAGGATTTGGATATCACATCTCATCCAATAGGAAGGGTTTCAGGTTTGGAATGGGAAGGAATTGGATATCACATCTCATGTTATAGGAAGGGTCTCAGGTTTTTTATTAGAAATATTGAGATATCACATCTCATGTTATAGGACGGTTCCCAGGTTTGGTATTAGAAGCATTGAGATATCACATCTCATGGTATAGGAAGGGTCTCAGGGTTGGAATGGGAAGGAGTTGGATATCACATCTCATCCAATAGGAAGGGTCTCAGGTTTGGAATGGGAAGGAATTGGATATCACATCTCATGTTATAGGAAGGATCTCAGGTTTGGTATTAGAAGCATTGAGATATCACATCTCATGCTATAGGAAGGGTCTCAGGATTGGAATGTGAAGGATTTGGATATCACATCTCATGCTAAAGGAAGGGTCTCAGGTTTGGTAGAAGCATTGAGATATCACATCTCATGCTATAGGAAGGGTCTCAGGATTTGAATGGCAAGGAGTTGGATATCACATCTCATGCCATAGGAAGGTTCTCAGGTTTGGTATAAGCATTGAGATATCACATCTCTGCTATCGGAAGGTTCTCAGGATTGGATTGGGAAGGAGTTGGATATCCCTTCTCATGCTATAGGAAGTGTCTCAGGTTGGAATGAGAAGGAGTTGAATATCACATCTCATGTTATAGGAAGGGTCTCAGGATTGGAATGGGAAGGATTTGGATATCACATCTCTTGCTATTGGAAGGGTCTCAGGATTGGAATGGGAAGGATTTGGATATCACATCTCATGTCAAAGGAAGGATCTCAGGTTTGGTATTAGAAGCATTGATATATCACATCTCATGCTATAGGAATGGTCTCAGGATTGGAATGGGTAGGAGTTGGATATTACATTCTTGCTATAGGAAGGGTCTCATGTTTGGAATGGGAAGGAGTTGGATATCACATATGCTATAGGAAGTGTCTCAGGTTTGGAACGGGAAGGAGTTGGATATCACATCTCATGTTATAGGAAGGGTCTCAGGTTTGGTATAAGCATTGAGATATCACATCTCTGCTATCAGGAGTGGCTCAGGATTGGAATGGGAAGGAGTTGGATATCCCATCTCATGTTAAAGGACAGGTCTCTGGTTTGGTATTAGAATCATTGAGATATCACATCGCATGCTGTAGGAAGGGTCTAAGGATTGGAATGGGATGGACTTGGATATCACATCCCATGCTATAGGTAGGCTCTCAGGTTTGGTATAAGCATTGAGATATCACATATCATGCTATAGGAAGGGTCTCAGGATTGGAATGGGAAGGATTTGGATATCACATCTCATGCTATAGGAAGGGTCTCAGGTTTGGTATAAGCATGGAGATATCACTTCTCATGCTATAGGAAGGGTCTCAGGATTGGAATGGGAAGGTGTTGGATATCACATCTCATGCTATAGGAAGGGTCTCAGATTTGGTATAAGCATTGAGATATCACATCTCATGCTATAGGAAGGGTCTCAGGATTGGAATGGGAAGGAGTTGTATATGACATCTCAGGCCTTAGGAAGGGTCTCAGGTTTGGTATAAGCACTGAGATATCACATCTTTGCTATCGGAAGGGTCTCAGGATTGGAATGGGAAGGAGTTGGATATCCCATCTCATGTTATAGGAAGGGTCTCAGGTTTGGTATTAGAAGCATTGAGATATCACATCTCATGCTATAGGAAGGGTCTCAGGATTGGAATGGGAAGGACTTGGATGTCACATCTCATGCTATAGGGAGGGTCTCAAGTTTGATATTAGAAGCATTGAGATAACAAATCTCATGATATCGGAAGGGTCTCAGGATTGGAATGGGAAGGAGTTGGATATCACATCTCATGATAAAGGAAGGGTCTAAGGTTTGGAAGGGGAAGGATTTGGATATCACATCTCATGTTATAGGACGGGTCTCAGGTTTGGTATTAGAAGCATTGAGATATCAAGTCTCATGGTATAAGAAGGGTCTCAGAATTGGAATGGGAAGGAGTTGGATATCACATCTCAAGCTATAGGAAGCGTCTCAGGATTGGAATAGGAAGGAGTTTGATATCACATCTCATGCCATAGTATGGGTCTCAGGTTTGGTAGAAGCATTGGGATATCACATGTCATGCTATCGGAAGGGTATCAGTATTGGATTTGGAAGGAGTTGGATATCCCATCTCATGCTATAGGAAGGGTCTCATGTTAGAATGGGAAGGAGTTGGATATCACATTTCATGTTATAGGAAGGGTCTCAGGATTGGAATGGGAAGGACTTGGATATCATATCTCATGCTATAGGAAGGCTCTCAGGTTTGGAAGGGGAAGGAGTTGGATATCACATTTCATGTTAGAGGAAGGATCTCAGGTTTGGTATAAGCATTGAGATATCACATCTCATGCTATAGGAAGGGTCTCAGGATTGGAATGGGAAGGAGTTGGATATCACATCTCATGCTATAGGAAGGGTCTCAGGTTTGGTATAAGCATTGAGATATCACATCTCATGCTATAGGAAGGGTCTCAGGATTGGAATGGGAAGGATTTGGATATCACATCTTATGCTATAGGAAGGGTCTCAGGTTTGGTATAAGCATTGAGATATCACATCTCATGCTATAGGAAGGGTCTCAGGATTGGAATGGGAAGAAGTTGGATATCACATCTCATGCTATAGGAAGGGTCTCAGGTTTGGTATAAGCATTGAGATATCACATCTCATGCTATAGGAAGGGTCTCAGGGTTGGAATGGGAAGGAGTTGTATATGACATCTCATGCCATAGCAAGGGTCTCAGGTTTGGTATAAGCATTGAGATATCACATCACATGCTATAGGAAGGGTCTCAGGATTGGAATGGGAAGGACTTGGATATCACATCTCATGCTATAGGCAGGGTCTCAGGTTTGGAAAGGGAAGGAGATGGATATCACATTTCATGTTAGAGGTAGGATCTCAGGTTTGGTATTAGAGGCATTGAGATATCACATCTCATGCTATCAGAAGGGTCTCAGGATTAGAATGGGAAGGAGTTGGATATCACATTTCATGCTAAAGGGAGGGTCTCAGGTTTGGAAGGGGAAGGATTTGGAAATCACATCTCATATTATAGGAAGGATCTCAGGTTTGGTATTAGAAGCATTGAGATATCACATCTCATGCTATCGGAAGGATCTCAGGTTTGGTATAAGAAGCATTGAGATATCACATCTCATGCTATCATAAGGGTCTCAGGATTGGAATGGGAAGGAGTTGGATATCACATCTCATGTTATAGGAAGGATCTCAGGTTTGGTATTAGAAGCATTGAGACATCACATCTCATGCTATAGGAAGGGTCTCAGGATTGGAATGGGAAGGAGTTGGATATCACATCTCATGCTATAGGAAGGGTCTCAGGTTTGGTATAAGCATTGAGATATCACATCTCATGCTATAGGAAGGGTCTCAGGATTGGAATGGGAAGGATTTGGATATCACATCTTATGCTATAGGAAGGGTCTCAGGTTTGGTATAAGCATGGAGATATCACTTCTCATGCTATAGGAAGGGTCTCAGGATTGGAATGGGAAGGAGTTGGATATCACATCTCATGCTATAGGAAGGGTCTCAGATTTGGTATAAGCATTGAGATATCACATCTCATGCTATAGGAAGGGTCTCAGGATTGGAATGGGAAGGAGTTGTATATGACATCTCAGGCCATAGGAAGGGTCTCAGATTTGGTATAAGCATTGAGATATCACATCTCATGATATCGGAAGGGTCTCAGGATTGGAATGGGAAGGAGTTGGATATCACATCTCATGATAAAGGAAGGGTCTAAGGTTTGGAAGGGGAAGGATTTGGATATCACATCTCATGTTATAGGACGGGTCTCAGGTTTGGTATTAGAAGCATTGACATATCAAGTCTCATGGTATAAGAAGGGTCTCAGGATTGGAATGGGAAGGAGTTTGATATCACATCTCATGCCATAGTATGGGACTCAGGTTTGGTAGAAGCATTGGGATATCACATCTCATGCTATCGGAAGGGTATCAGTATTGGATTTGGAAGGAGTTGGATATCCCATCTCATGCTATAGGAAGGGTCTCAGGTTGGAATGGGAAGGAGTTGGATATCACATTTCATGTTATAGGAAGGGTCTCAGGATTGGAATGGGAAGGACTTGGATATCATATCTCATGCTATAGGAAGGCTCTCAGGTTTGGAAGGGGAAGGAGTTGGATATCACATTTCATGTTAGAGGAAGGATCTCAGGTTTGGTATTAGAGGCCTTGAGATATCACATCTCATGCTATAGGAAGGGTCTCAGGATTGGAATGGGAAGGAGTTGGATATCACATCTCAAGCTATAGGAAGGGTCTCAGGTTTGGTATAAGCATTGAGATATCACATCTCATGCTATAGGAAGGGTCTCAGGATTGGAATGGGAAGAAGTTGGATATCACATCACATGCTATAGGAAGGGTCTCAGGTTTGGTATAAGCATTGAGATATCACATCTCATGCTATATGAAGGGTCTCATGATTGGAATGGGAAGGAGTTCTATATGCCATCTCATGCCATAGGAAGGGTCTCAGGTTTTGTATAAGCATTGAGATATCACATCACATGCTATAGGAAGGGTCTCAGGATTGGAATGGGAAGGACTTGGATATCACATATCATGCTATAGGCAGGGTCTCAGGTTTGGAAAGGGAAGGAGATGGATATCACATTTCATGTTAGAGGTAGGATCTCAGGTTTGGTATTAGAGGCATTGAGATATCACATCTCATGCTATCAGAAGGGTCTCAGGATTGGAACGGGAAGGAGTTGGATATCACATCTCATGCTATAGGGAGGGTCTCAAGTTTGATATTAGAAGCATTGAGATAACAAATCTCATGATATCGGAAGGGTCTCAGGATTGGAATGGGAAGGAGTTGGATATCACATCTCATGATAAAGGAAGGGTCTAAGGTTTGGAAGGGGAAGGATTTGGATATCACATCTCATGTTATAGGACGGGTCTCAGGTTTGGTATTAGAAGCATTGAGATATCAAATCTCATGGTATAAGAAGGGTCTCAGAATTGGAATGGGAAGGAGTTGGATATCACATCTCAAGCTATAGGAAGCGTCTCAGGATTGGAATGGGAAGGAGTTTGATATCACATCTCATGCCATAGTATGGGTCTCAGGTTTGGTAGAAGCATTGGGATATCACATGTCATGCTATCGGAAGGGTATCAGTATTGGATTTGGAAGGAGTTGGATATCCCATCTCATGCTATAGGAAGGGTCTCATGTTAGAATGGGAAGGAGTTGGATATCACATTTCATGTTATAGGAAGGGTCTCAGGATTGGAATGGGAAGGACTTGGATATCATATCTCATGCTATAGGAAGGCTCTCAGGTTTGGAAGGGGAAGGAGTTGGATATCACATTTCATGTTAGAGGAAGGATCTCAGGTTTGGTATAAGCATTGAGATATCACATCTCATGCTATAGGAAGGGTCTCAGGATTGGAATGGGAAGAAGTTGGATATCACATCTCATGCTATAGGAAGGGTCTCAGGATTGGAATGGGAAGGAGTTGGATATCACATCTCATGTTATAGGAAGGATCTCAGGTTTGGTATTAGAAGCATTGAGACATCACATCTCATGCTATAGGAAGGGTCTCAGGATTGGAATGGGAAGGAGTTGGATATCACATCTCATGCTATAGGAAGGGTCTCAGGTTTGGTATAAGCATTGAGATATCACATCTCATGCTATAGGAAAGGTCTCAGGATTGGAATGGGAAGGATTTGGATATCACATCTTATGCTATAGGAAGGGTCTCAGGTTTGGTATAAGCATTGAGATATCACATCTCATGCTATAGGAAGGGTCTCAGGATTGGAATGGGAAGAAGTTGGATATCACATCTCATGCTATAGGAAGGGTCTCAGGTTTGGTATAAGCATTGAGATATCACATCTCATGCTATAGGAAGGGTCTCAGGGTTGGAATGGGAAGGAGTTGTATATGACATCTCATGCCATAGCAAGGGTCTCAGGTTTGGTATAAGCATTGAGATATCACATCACATGCTATAGGAAGGGTCTCAGGATTGGAATGGGAAGGACTTGGATATCACATCTCATGCTATAGGCAGGGTCTCAGGTTTGGAAAGGGAAGGAGATGGATATCACATTTCATGTTAGAGGTAGGATCTCAGGTTTGGTATTAGAGGCATTGAGATATCACATCTCATGCTATCAGAAGGGTCTCAGGATTGGAATGGGAAGGAGTTGGATATCACATTTCATGCTAAAGGGAGGGTCTCAGGTTTGGAAGGGGAAGGATTTGGAAATCACATCTCATATTATAGGAAGGATCTCAGGTTTGGTATTAGAAGCATTGAGATATCAGATCTCATGCTATCGGAAGGATCTCAGGTTTGGTATAAGAGGCATTGAGATATCACATCTCATGCTATCATAAGGGTCTCAGGATTGGAATGGGAAGGAGTTGGATATCACATCTCATGTTATAGGAAGGATCTCAGGTTTGGTATTAGAAGCATTGAGACATCACATCTCATGCTATAGGAAGGGTCTCAGGATTGGAATGGGAAGGAGTTGGATATCACATCTCATGCTATAGGAAGGGTCTCAGGTTTGGTATAAGCATTGAGATATCACATCTCATGCTATAGGAAGGGTCTCAGGATTGGAATGGGAAGGATTTGGATATCACATCTTATGCTATAGGAAGGGTCTCAGGTTTGGTATAAGCATGGAGATATCACTTCTCATGCTATAGGAAGGGTCTCAGGATTGGAATGGGAAGGAGTTGGATATCACATCTCATGCTATAGGAAGGGTCTCAGATTTGGTATAAGCATTGAGATATCACATCTCATGCCATAGGAAGGGTCTCAGGATTGGAATGGGAAGGAGTTGTATATGACATCTCAGGCCATAGGAAGGGTCTCAGATTTGGTATAAGCATTGAGATATCACATCTCATGATATCGGAAGGGTCTCAGGATTGGAATGGGAAGGAGTTGGATATCACATCTCATGATAAAGGAAGGGTCTAAGGTTTGGAAGGGGAAGGATTTGGATATCACATCTCATGTTATAGGACGGGTCTCAGGTTTGGTATTAGAAGCATTGACATATCAAGTCTCATGGTATAAGAAGGGTCTCAGGATTGGAATGGGAAGGAGTTTGATATCACATCTCATGCCATAGTATGGGACTCAGGTTTGGTAGAAGCATTGGGATATCACATCTCATGCTATCGGAAGGGTATCAGTATTGGATTTGGAAGGAGTTGGATATCCCATCTCATGCTATAGGAAGGGTCTCAGGTTGGAATGGGAAGGAGTTGGATATCACATTTCATGTTATAGGAAGGGTCTCAGGATTGGAATGGGAAGGACTTGGATATCATATCTCATGCTATAGGAAGGCTCTCAGGTTTGGAAGGGGAAGGAGTTGGATATCACATTTCATGTTAGAGGAAGGATCTCAGGTTTGGTATTAGAGGCCTTGAGATATCACATCTCATGCTATAGGAAGGGTCTCAGGATTGGAATGGGAAGGAGTTGGATATCACATCTCAAGCTATAGGAAGGGTCTCAGGTTTGGTATAAGCATTGAGATATCACATCTCATGCTATAGGAAGGGTCTCAGGATTGGAATGGGAAGAAGTTGGATATCACATCACATGCTATAGGAAGGGTCTCAGGTTTGGTATAAGCATTGAGATATCACATCTCATGCTATATGAAGGGTCTCAGGATTGGAATGGGAAGGAGTTGTATATGCCATCTCATGCCATAGGAAGGGTCTCAGGTTTTGTATAAGCATTGAGATATCACATCACATGCTATAGGAAGGGTCTCAGGATTGGAATGGGAAGGACTTGGATATCACATATCATGCTATAGGCAGGGTCTCAGGTTTGGAAAGGGAAGGAGATGGATATCACATTTCATGTTAGAGGTAGGATCTCAGGTTTGGTATTAGAGGCATTGAGATATCACATCTCATGCTATCAGAAGGGTCTCAGGATTGGAATGGGAAGGAGTTGGATATCACATCTCATGCTAAAGGGAGGGTCTCAGGTTTGGAAGGGGAAGGATTTGGAAATCACATCTCATATTATAGGAAGGATCTCAGGTTTGGTATTAGAAGCATTGAGATATCACATCTCATGCTATCGGAAGGATCTCAGGTTTGGTATAAGAGGCATTGAGATATCACATCTCATGCTATCATAAGGGTCTCAGGATTGGAATGGGAAGGAGTTGGATATCACATCTCATGTTATATGAAGGATCTCAGGTTTGGTATTGGAAGCATTGAGACATCACATCTCATGCTATAGGAAGGGTCTCAGGATTGGAATGGGAAGGAGTTGGATATCACATCTCATGCTATAGGAAGTGTTAAGACGGATTTCTGAACTCCGTCCTGGTGGCGCAGAAGTTCAGAAGGCCAACCTAATTACTTGGAACAGGGTAACCTCTGGACAAGCCAGACCAATCAAGGTAGCGATCGCGGCGGTCAAGACTAGGTCTCAAGAGGGGTGAGGGTGACTGAAAGCCCGCAGTGAGCACACAAAGCAAGAGCGCTGACAAACTACTCCAAACAGTTGTTATATCAAAAATAGATACACATTTATTTTAAGGCCTTTAAAATAATGACCGTAGCGAGAAAATCACAATATCACAATATTAAACCAACACATACCATATCAACCCAATATATATACAAATACACAGTCGCAAGCGTTTAAAGCACGGAATATGTAGTCCACCTGCCAGGGAAGGAAAACAGGCAGTGCGATAATGCTTTAGACTCAGTTCGCCTTCAGAGGCACCTAACTAGATGGAAGTCCGAGCCCTGCGAAGAGTGGAGCCTTGTGCTCAAAGTACCTGCCACGCCGGTGCCAACGGGCAAAAGGGGAAGCTCTTCGGAGGAAGTCAGGCAGTTCGGGTTAGTGCACAGCAGAAGAAGAACAGGTTCCGCAACTCAAGCGCAGCCTTCACAGCGGGCAGAAGCAGAGCGCGAGCGCGGCAAAAGGGTGCTGTTTTTACACAGCAGGGAAAAGCAATGGGATACTGCAGGAGGGCGACCAGATCCTAGATATACTACTCACCGGTCCCCGAAGCAAGCAGACCCAGGCTTCTCCACGATAGTTTCAGCAGCTGGCAGGTTCAGAAGAGCAGGGAACGCTTTGTAGTCGTGTAGAGCAAAAAGACGTCCCAATCGACGAAACCGGCACAGTTTTGTTGCCGCACAGGACAACGGAGCGGCCGTGTGTATTCGAGCCAAATGTAGACTCCTCCCTTCAGACCTGGGGACGCCAAGCGTACGAAGCGTGGGAGAGTGACAAGGACTCGCAATACAACACAACCTGGCGGCGGTTGCAGAGCCAAACTCCTTGGTAAGCTGGTCAGTCAACTGGATGGCCCAGAGACGCTTCCGAAGGCTTACTTGGCAGGAGATGGTTGAAGATGCCGGGAATAGCTGTTCCTGCTATTCCAAAGGTCGAAGCACCAGTACAGGCCTTCTGGTTCGATCAAAGGAGGACAGGGGCTCTCCGGACGACAGCAGTGCAAAGGAGGATTCCTTCAGCGGGTCACCAGCGATTCCTAGGTCCAGCCTCGTAGTTGCAGGATACTTGGCTCCTGTATTCCTTCGTTCGTGAGAACTCAGGAGATCGACATGGTAGTGGTGTTTCCAGCCCCCTCTTATCCACGGTTCCCTTCGCGCCAAAACGGAGGGGAGCCAATGGGAGATCCGCTCATCAAAAACACATACCATACGTGGACCAATCACGGACCACGGTGGTCCCAGGCATTCACACCACCCTAGACTCTCTGGCACCCAGGATGTGTATTGGGACCAGACATCCCAGCCCACACCCTGGAGGCACACAAACGACATGTAGAAGCCCGCGAAAGCAACCACGTTTCGCGGGAAAGTACATGCCCAAATAAGGAAGGCCCCGGGTCGCCGGACCTGGGGAAGGTGAAGGGAGCAAGACGGACAGTGGACAGGACAAAGGAGCCTCGCGGCCTGGCCATTTTGGGAGCCAGGCCACCATTTTGGGTTCAGTGCAAAAACGTGCTCAGAACGCCAAAAGGAGCTCAAAATAAACAAAACGATCGCTGCCACCATTCCAGTCCCTGAATGACTTGCACCGATCAAATACCATCCTAAAAGAGTATCTAGGGCCTGTAGAAGGCTAGAGACCCAAGAGAGCTGTAACTTAGCTTACAGTGCCCTCTTGTGTCGTGTTGCACTAAAGCTGCGACACGATAAAAGAAACTACGGGAAACCACGTTCCCCGGTACTGACTGTCTTAAGGGCATGTCACTTTCCCCGTAAGAAAGGAGCGAAAGCCCAGAGAAGTGCGGCAGAAGGCTGTACTTCTCTGGCAAAGTCAAGAACAAGGTTAAAAACAATAGCAAAAAGTTTAGGGGTTGCCACATGGAAGGAAAATTCCCTACAATTACGAAATCTTTCCTAACACTCGCCCCTCCCAGACTATGGACAGGGGGAACTAATCCACCCCTGGATGAGTTTCTTGTTCAGGTCGGTTAAACATTCTGGACAACCCATCAGCATTGCTATGTTGGACACCTGGTCTATGCTCAATAGTGAAGTCGAAGCCTTGAAGACTTATGGACCACCTAAGCAACTTTGGATTCTCCCCCTTCATGTTCATTAGCCACTTTAACGGCTTATGGTCAGTCTGCACAGTGAAGTGGGTCCCATAGAGGTAGGGCCTCAGCTTCCTTAGGGCCAACACAACAGAGAAACATTCTTTCTCTACCGTGGACCACCTGAGCTCTCTGTCCTTAAGCTGGCGACTAATAAAACCGATAGGGTGTTCCTTACCCTTCTCATCTACTTGTGATAGTACAGCTCCTATCCCAGTGTCAGAGGCATCCGTCTGCACGATAAAAGGTCTTTGATAATCAGGGGCCCTTAGGACAGGGGCCTGGCACAAGGAGTCTTTTAAGCCATTGAAGGCCTTCTCACACTCGTCAGTCCAAGTTACCTTCTTGGGTTTCTTCGGAGTTGTGAGGGCAGTCAGAGGAGCAGCTATGGTGCCATAGTCTGCCACAAAATTGCGATAATACCCCGTGAGTCCTAAGAAGGCTCTCACTTGGGTTTGTGTAGTGGGGGTAGGCCAGTCTTGTACTGCTTGTACTTTACTGGGTAGAGGCTGTATCCTCCCTCCACCTACTTCATGTCTAAGGTAAACCACTGAGCCTTGTCCAATCTGGCATTTACTAGCCTTTATGGTCAAGTGGGCTTTCTGAAGAGCCTGGAGCACAATCCCAAGGTGTTTCACATGGTCTTCCCAGGTGGCACTGAAAACTGCTATATCGTCCAGATATGCAAGACAGAATTCGTCCAACCCATTCAACACATGATTCACAAGCCTCTGGAAAGTGGCAGGTGCATTCTTCAACCCGAACGGCATTACCCGGAATTGGTAAAGGCCGTCTGGAGTAGAAAATGCTGTCTTCTCCTTGGCATGTTCTGCTAAAGCTATTTGCCAATAGCCAGCAGTGAGGTCAAATGTGCTGAGGTACTTGGAGGCACCCAAAGTATCCACCAGCTCATCTGTTCGAGGCAAGGGGTGTGCATCTGTCTTGGTGACAGCATTCAGAGCCCTGTAATCCACGCAGAACCTCAATTCAGAAGTGCCTGCCTTTGGAACCAACACCACAGGACTGGACCAAGGACTACTAGAGGGTTCAATCACCCCAAGATCTAACATCTTGTTGACCTCGGTCTTAATATAAGACCGTACTTTATCTGACATCCTGTATCCCCTACTTTTGGTAGGTACACTGTCTCCTGTGTCAATGTTATGTTTGCACCAAGGTGTCAAACCAGGGGACTGTGAAAACAGGGGGGAAAACTGCCTAAGCAAACTTTTCACCTCAGCCTGCTGATCAGAAGTCAGGTGAGGGGCCACTCGGACACCCTCAACGGAGCTATCTGAAGGACCGCTCTGGAACAGGTCGGGGAGAGGTTCAGACTCCTCTTCCTCAACGTCTGACGCCAGTAGCAGTACTGCGATTTCGACTCTTGGGACGAAAGCCTTCAGCCTATTCACGTGAAACACTTTTGGAGCCTGTCCAGGCCTTCCAAGGTCCACTAAATAGTTCACCTCACCCAGGGGCTCCACCACTGTGTAAGGGCCTGACCATTTGTCCTGTAAAGCGCGAGGCCTTATTGGATTCATGATCAGGACTTGCTGACCGGGTGTAAAGTTGATGAGGGAAGCTTTCTGGTCGTACCAATGTTTCACCAGCGCTTGCCCTGCCTTCAATTTATCACTAGCCAAGCCCATCAGAAGTACCATCCGTTTTCTGAGCCCTAGCACATAGTCAACTACATTGGTAGTAACAGGGGGAGTGGGCATCTCCCATCCCTCCTTGACAATGGCTAAGGGTCCCCGTACGGGATGACCGAACAGAAGTTCGAAGGGGCTGAAGCCAACACCCTCCTGTGGTACCTCTCGGTAGGCAAACAGCAAGCATGGTAAAAGAAGATCCCATTTTCTTCTCTGGGGCTCCTCCAGAGCCCCAATCATGCTCTTTAACGTTCTGTTGAAACGTTCCACCAGACCATTGGTCTGCGGGTGGTATGCAGAAGAGAACTTGTAGGTGACCCCACATTCTTTCCACATAGCCTGCAAATACTTCGACATAAAGTTGCTGCCACGATCTGACACAACTTCTTTAGGGAAGCCAACCCTAGTAAATATGCCGAGTAAAGCTTTTGCAACTGACTTGGCAGTTACAGTTTTCAATGGGATGGCCTCAGGATACCTGGTTGCATGGTCGACCAGCACCAGGATAAACCTATTGCCCGAGGATGTTTGCGGGTCAAGGGGACCGACGATGTCGATCCCTACCCTTTCAAATGGTACCCCCACAACTGGGAGCGGTACCAACGGAGCTTGGATTGTCGCGCCAACCTTACCAGACAACTGGCAGGAGGCGCAACTCCTGCAGTGACTTTCTACTTGCACCCCCATCTTGGGCCAGTAGAAGTGCATGGATAACTTTTGCTTGGTCCTCTTCATACCAAGGTGACCAGCAAGGGGAACTTCATGCGCCAACTGCAGGAGGAAGGGCCTAACAGCAAGGGGAACCACCAACCTCCTATGGTCTCCTTCTGTAGACTCTGTGGGCTCACTATACAGGAGTCCACCTTCCCAATAAATCCTATGCTTCCCAGGAGGTTCACCCTCAAGCTGGGAGCAGGCCTGTCTCCTTAGGCCTTCCAGAGATGGGCACTCACGTTGGCCTTTACTGAATTCGTCCCTATCAGGACCTCCTTCAACTAACAAGTCTTTTAGTTCAGGATGATCGTTGGGGTCGAATACTTCAGGCATCGCCACCTCCTCGTCAGGCTCGGGCGATTGACCAACTTCCTCCACCGCAGTGGTAGGCGAGCTCGGGGGAATATTCTCTTTCCCCCGTCTTGACTTGTAGACTCCTTTCGCCTTGGGTTGCCCCTTCGGCTGGGGCGGCGTATTGGACTTGGCCAATGCTGCCCGTGCTTGAGACCGTGTGTAGGGTCGTTCGGCAGTGTCTCCTACGAGCCCTAAAGCTCTGAGATCATTACCTAATAAGACCTTTCCCGGGACGTTTCTCTGAATGCTCACTGGAATCCTGACAGCTGTACCATTTAAAGTTAGATTAACAGGGATCACGGGAAACATACGGAGGGGGCCGTCAGCCAACTTAGTGGGCATCAGAGTAGCTCTGGCAACTTCCTCTGAGTCTACCAAGGTAGAATCCACTACAGTTCGACTGCACCCACTATCCCTAAGAGCTGGAGTATCCACTCCATTGATCAGCACACTGTCTTTAAAGTAGTGCTTGGTATTATCCGGAATCCTAGCATACGCCTCTGCGACTTTAGGCTCCCAGGAACCCAGGGACACTAAAACTACCTCGGCCTCTATTCCGCTGGGAAATGAGTCCGAGGAGAAGGATGCTCCTGTAATCTCTTCTTCCTCGTAGGAGGAGAAGGCCAGATTAGCGGAGTGGACCCCCAAAGGTCTAACCTTACAACGGGGATCCCCCTTCACATGGTCAGTTGCTCCACAAGAAAAACAAGCCCCAGTGGGTCTGTTTACGTAGGGAGGCTTATTGTAAACAGAGTTCTGTTTCGGAGGCGCACCTCCACTACCCTGTGAGTTCTCTTGTGTCTTACCCTTGTTTTTCTTTTTGTGGCCCTTTTGGGAAGAAGATTTAGCAGATTCCCCACCCTCCATATCTTTGGACTTTTTCCCCTCCTCCTGCTTACCAGGATGAGTTTTGTCCTTATGGGACACTCGATGTGACACCCATAAGTCTGCTGCAATGGCCAGCTTCTTAGGATCTATCTCCTTCGAATCGGCCAAATGCTGCTTAAGCTCCGGGGAAGAAGAAGCAAAAATGTGTTCCAGCATGACAAGATTTATCATGCCGTCGAAGGTAGAAACCTTATAGCCTTCGACCCAACCAGTTAAGTTTTTCAAAGATTCAGCGACATAAGATACCCAAGTACCACCTTCCTTTTTCTTATACTCTCGAAAACGCTTTAAATATTGGGCCGGAGTCTTCCCAAACTTTAAAATGAGAGTCTGCTTTAACATTGCGAAATCAGCCCGCTCAGCCTTCGACATTTCCATAATGGCACTACAGCCAGAATGGGGCAGTCTACTGAGCAACCACGCAATCTTATCAGCATTGTCAACTTCCTGGACCTCGCATGCATACTCAAACGCATTCAGCCAGTCCATAATGTCATTCCTCTCTTCATACACACTGAGCAGATCTTTTGGAAACCGTGGATGAGAGGAGGCCCCAGACCCATGTCCAGGACCCTTGGATCCATTTGCAACCTGAAGCTTGGCCAGTTCCAACTGCTGATCCCTGTCTTTTTGTTTTTCTGCCTGTTCGATTTTTAGTTTGGCTATGCTGAATTCAAGCTCCTGCTGCCTAAACCGCAGCTCTTGCTTCTTGAATTCAAGCATAGCTTCCCCATCAGCACTGGCAGAGGAAACATTAGACATTACATCCTCCCTGTCCTCGTGGTCGCGATGGATCAGTGCAGCGGCAGAACCGTCGGTTCTGCCAGTGAGAGCAGCCCCACCACCTTCTGCACTGTCCTCGGAAGTTATAGCGTCAAGCTGCGCTTCCTGCCACGCCACGATTCTCTGGATCATTTCCAATTTAGTGCCTTGAGAGGAAACACCTCTCTCCGCACACATCTTTTTCAGCGTTTCTGATTTGGAAGCATTTAAAGTTAACAACGTACTTGTTTCCATACTGTTTGATAGGACTATGGCCTTTTTAAAGTTATACTATAACAATTCACTACGTGTACTGTTTGGAATAACCTGAAATGCCTTAGTTCGAGCGCAACACTGGATACCCTCAGTCGTATCCCACCGCTGTACACCAATTTGTTAAGACGGATTTCTGAACTCTGTCCTGGTGGCGCAGAAGTTCAGAAGGCCAACCTAATTACTTGGAACAGGGTAAACTCTGGACAAGCCAGACCAATCAAGGTAGCGATCGCGGCGGTCAAGACTAGGTCTCAAGAGGGGTGAGGGTGACTGAAAGCCCGCAGTGAGCACACAAAGCAAGAGCGCTGACAAACTACTCCAAACAGTTGTTATATCAAAAATAGATACACATTTATTTTAAGGCCTTTAAAATAATGACCGTAGCGAGAAAATCACAATATCACAATATTAAACCAACACATACCATAACAACCCAATATATATACAAATACACAGTCGCAAGCGTTTAAAGCACGAAATATGTAGTCCACCTGCCAGGGAAGGAAAACAGGCAGTGCGATAATGCTTTAGACTCAGTTCGCCTTCAGAGGCACCTAACTAGATGGAAGTCCGAGCCCTGCGAAGAGTGGAGCCTTGTGCTCAAAGTACCTGCCACGCCGGTGCCAACGGGCAAAAGGGGAAGCTCTTCGGAGGAAGTCAGGCAGTTCGGGTTAGTGCACAGCAGAAGAAGAACAGGTTCCGCAACTCAAGCGCAGCCTCCACAGCGGGCAGAAGCAGAGCGCGAGCGCGGCAAAAGGGTGCTGTTTTTACACAGCAGGGAAAAGCAATGGGATACTGCAGGAGGGC
This sequence comes from Ambystoma mexicanum, assembly GCF_040938575.1. Taxonomy (NCBI): domain Eukaryota; kingdom Metazoa; phylum Chordata; class Amphibia; order Caudata; family Ambystomatidae; genus Ambystoma; species Ambystoma mexicanum. Next base: position 1,343,815 of record NW_027182475.1, read on the forward strand.
GACCAGATCCTAGATATACTACTCACCGGTCCCCGAAGCAAGCAGACCCAGGCTTCTCCACGATAGTTTCAGCAGCTGGCAGGTTCAGAAGAGCAGGGAACGCTTTGTAGTCGTGTAGAGCAAAAAGACGTCCCAATCGACGAAACCGGCACAGTTTTGTTGCCGCACAGGACAACGGAGCGGCCGTGTGTATTCGAGCCAAATGTACACTCCTCCCTTCAGACCTGGGGACGCCAAGCGTACGAAGCGTGGGAGAGTGACAAGGACTCGCAATACAACACAACCTGGCGGCGGTTGCAGAGCCAAACTCCTTGGTAAGCTGGTCAGTCAACTGGATGGCCCAGAGACGCTTCCGAAGGCTTACTTGGCAGGAGATGGTTGAAGATGCCGGGAATAGCTGTTCCTGCTATTCCAAAGGTCGAAGCACCAGTACAGGCCTTCTGGTTCGATCAAAGGAGGACAGGGGCTCTCCGGACGACAGCAGTGCAAAGGAGGATTCCTTCAGCGGGTCACCAGCGATTCCTCGGTCCAGCCTCGTAGTTGCAGGATACTTGGCTCCTGTATTCCTTCGTTCGTGAGAACTCAGGAGATCGACATGGTAGTGGTGTTTCCAGCCCCCTCTTATCCACGGTTCCCTTCGCGCCAAAACGGAGGGGAGCCAATGGGAGATCCGCTCATCAAAAACACATACCATACGTGGACCAATCACGGACCACGGTGGTCCCAGGCATTCACACCACCCTAGACTCTCTGGCACCCAGGATGTGTATTGGGACCAGACATCCCAGCCCACACCCTGGAGGCACACAAACGACATGTAGAAGCCCGCGAAAGCAACCACGTTTCGCGGGAAAGTACATGCCCAAATAAGGAAGGCCCCGGGTCGCCGGACCTGGGGAAGGTGAAGGGAGCAAGACGGACAGTGGACAGGACAAAGGAGCCTCGCGGCCTGGCCATTTTGGGAGCCAGGCCACCATTTTGGGTTCAGTGCAAAAACATGCTCAGAACGCCAAAAGGAGCTCAAAATAAACAAAACGATCGCTGCCACCATTCCAGTCCCTGAATGACTTGCACCGATCAAATACCATCCTAAAAGAGTATCTAGGGCCTGTAGAAGGCTAGAGACCCAAGAGAGCTGTAACTTAGCTTACAGTGCCCTCTTGTGTCGTGTTGCACTAAAGCTGCGACACGATAAAAGAAACTACGGGAAACCACGTTCCCCGGTACTGACTGTCTTAAGGGCATGTCAGTTTCCCCGTAAGAAAGGAGCGAAAGCCCAGAGAAGTGCGGCAGAAGGCTGTACTTCTCTGGCAAAGTCAAGAACAAGGTTAAAAACAATAGCAAAAAGTTTAGGGGTTGCCACATGGAAGGAAAATTCCCTACAATTACGAAATCTTTCCTAACAGGAAGGGTCTCAGATTTGGTATAAGCATTGAGATATCACATCTCATGCTATAGGAAGGGTCTCAGGATTGGAATGGGAAGGAGTTGTATATGACATCTCAGGCCATAGGAAGGGTCTCAGGTTTGATATAAGCATTGAGATATCACATCTCTGCTATCGGAAGGGTCTCAGGATTGGAATGGGAAGGAGTTGGATATCCCATCTGAGTTGGATATCCCATCTCATGTTATAGGAAGGGTCTCAGGTTTGGTATTAGAAGCATTGAGATATCACATCTCATGCTATAGGAAGGGTCTCAGGATTGGAATGGGGAGGACTTGGATGTCACATCTCATGCTATAGGGAGGGTCTCAAGTTTGATATTAGAAACATTGAGATAACAAATGTCATGATATCGGAAGGGTCTCAGGATTGGAATGGGAAGGAGTTGGATATCACATCTCATGATAAAGGAAGGGTCTAAGGTTTGGAAGGGGAAGGATTTGGATATCACATCTCATGTTATAGGACGGGTCTCAGGTTTGGTATTAGAAGCATTGAGATATCAAGTCTCATGGTATAGAAAGGGTCTCAGAATTGGAATGGGAAGAAGTTGGATATCACATCTCAAGCTATAGGAAGGGTCTCAGGATTGGAATGGGAAGGAGTTTGATATCACATCTTATGCCATAGTATGGGTCTCAGATTTGGTAGAAGCATTGGGATATCACATCTCATGCTATCGGAATGGTATCAGTATTGGATTTGGAAGGAGTTGGATATCCCATCTCATGCTATAGGAAAGGTCTCAGGTTGGAATGGGATGGAGTTGGATATCACATTTCATGTTATAGGAAGGGTCTCAGGATTGGAATGGGAAGGACTTGGATATCATATCTCATGCTATAGGAAGGCTCTCAGGTTTGGAAGGGGAAGGAGTTGGATATCACATTCATGTTAGAGTAAGGATCTCAGGTTTGGTATTAGAGGCCTTGAGATATCACATCTCATGCTATAGGAAGGGTCTCAGGATTGGAATGGGAAGGAGTTGGATATCACATCTCAAGCTATAGGAAGGGTCTCAGGTTTGGTATAAGCATTGAGATATCACATCTCATGCTATAGGAAGGGTCTCAGGATTGGAATGGGAAGGAGTTGGATATCACATCTCATGTTATAGGAAAGATCTCAGGTTTGGTATTAGAAGCATTGAGACATCACATCTCATGTTATAGGAAGGGTCTCAGGATTGGAATGGGAAGAAGTTGGATATCACATCTCATGCTATAGGAAGGGTCTCAGGTTTGGAAGGGGAAGGAGTTGGATATCCAATCTCATGTTATAGGACTGGTCTCAGGTTTGGTATTAGAAGCATTGAGATATCACATTGCATGCTGTAGGAAGGTTCTCAGGTTTGGAATGGGGAGGAATTGGATATCACATCTCATGTCAAACGAAGGATCTCAGGTTTGGTATTAGAAGCATTGAGATATCACATCTCATGCTATAGGAATGGTCTCAGGGTTGGAATGGGAAGGAGTTGGATATTACATTCTTGCTATAGGAAGGGTCTCATGTTTGGAATGGGAAGGAGTTGGATATCACATATGCTATAGGAAGGGTCTCAGGTTTGGAACGGGAAGGAGTTGGATATCCGATCTCATGTTATAGGAAGGGTCTCAGGTTTGATATAAGCATTGAGATATCACATCTCTGCTATCAGAAGTGTCTCAGGATTGGAATGGGAAGGAGTTGGATATCCCATCTCATGTTATAGGACGGGTCTCAGGTTTGTTATTAGAATCATTGAGATATCATATTGCACGCTGCAGGAAGGGTCTAAGGATTGGAATGGGAAGGACTTGGATATCACATCTCATGCTATAGATAGGCTCTCAGATTTGGAAAGGGAAGGAGTTGGATATCACATTTCATGTTAGAGGAAGGATCTCAGGTTTGGTATTAGAGGCATTGAGATATCACATCTCATGCTATAGGAAGCGTCTCAGGATTGGAATGGGAAGGAGTTGGGTATCACATCTCATGCTATAGGAAGGCTCAGGATTGGTATAAGTATTGAGATATAACATCTCATGCTATAGGAAGGGTCTCAGGATTGGAATGGAAGGAGTTGGATATCACATCTCATGTTATAGGAAGGATCTCAGGTTTGGTATTAGAAGCATTGAGACATCACATCTCATGCTATAGGAAGGGTCTCAGGATTGGAATGGGAAGGAGTTGGATATCACATCTCATGCTATAGGAAGGGTCTCAGGTTTGGTATAAGCATTGAGATATCACATCTCATGCTATAGGAAGGGTCTCAGGATTGGAATGGGAAGGAGTTGTATATGACATCTCATGCCGTAGGAAGGGTCTCAGGTTTCGTATAAGCATTGAGATATCACATCTCTGCTATCGGAAGGGTCTCAGGATTGGAATGGGAAGGAGTTAGATATCCCATCTCATGTTATAGGAAGAGTCTCAGGTTTGGTATTAGAAGCATTGGATATCACATATCATGCTATAGGAAGTGTCTCAGGATTGGAATGGGAAGGACTTGGATATCACATCTCATGCTATAGGGAGGGTCTCAAGTTTGATATTAGAAGCATTGAGATATCACATCTCATGCTATAGGAAGGGTCTCAGGATTGGAATGGGAAGGAGTTGGATATCACATCTCATGCTATAGGAAGGGTCTCAGGTTTGGTATAAGCAGTGAGATATCACATCTCATGCTATAGGAAGGGTCTCAGGATTGGAATGGGAAGGAGTTGGATATCACATCTCATGTTATAGGAAGGATCTCAGGTTTGGTATAAGCATTGAGATATCACATCTCTGCTATCGGAAGGGTCTCAGGATTGGAATGGGAAGGAGTTGGATATTCCCATCTCATGTTATAGGAAGGGTCTCAGGTTTGGTATTAGAAGCATTGAGATATCACATCTATTGCTGTAGGAAGGGTCTCAGGATTGGAATTGGAAGGAGTTGGATATCACATCTCATGCTATAGGAAGGATCACAGGTTTGGTATTAGAAGCATTGAGATATCACATCTCATGCTATCAGAAGGGTCTCAGGATTGGAATGGGAAGGAGTTGGATATCACATCTCATGCTATAGGAAGGGTCTCAGGTTTGGAACGGGAAGGAGTTGGATATCATATCTCATGTTATAGGAAGAGTCTCAGGTTTGGTATAAGCATTGAGATATCACATCTCTGCTATCGGAGGTGTCTCAGGATTGGGATGGGAAGGAGTTGGATATCACATCTCACGCTATAGGAAGGGTATCAGGTTTGGTACTTCTGATGGGCTTGGCTAGTGATAAATTGAAGGCAGGGCAAGCGCTGGTGAAACATTGGTACGACCAGAAAGCTTCCCTCATCAACTTTACACCTGGTCAGCAAGTCCTGATCATGAATCCAATAAGGCCTCGCGCTTTACAGGACAAATGGTCAGGCCCTTACACAGTGGTGGAGCCCCTGGGTGAGGTGAACTATTTAGTGGACCTTGGAAGGCCTGGACAGGCTCCAAAAGTGTTTACCTTCTTGGGTTTTTTCGGAGTTGTGAGGGCAGTCAGAGGAGCAGCTATGGTACCTTTCTCTTGGATGAACTAACTAAATAAATCCTCACTAAAGACAAGGATTGCAGTGAAGTGTGGTCATTTACTTATTAACAGGGTCCCCGTACAGGATGACCAAACAGAAGTTTGAAGGGGCTGAAGCCAACACCCTCCTGTGGTACCTCTCGGTAGGCAAACAGTAAGCATGGTAAAAGAAGATCCCATTGTCTTCTCTGAAGCTTCTCCAGAGCCCCAATCATGCTTTTTAACGTTCTGTTGAAACGTTCCACCAGACCATTGGTCTGGGGGTGGTATGCAGAAGAGAACTTGTAGGTGACCCCACATTCTTTCCACATAGCCTGCATATACTTTGACATAAAGTTGCTGCCACAATCTGACACAACTTCTTTAGGGAAGCCAACCCTAGTAAATATGCCAAGTAAAGCTTTTGCAACTGACTTGGCAGTTACATTTTTCAATGGGATGGCCTCAGGATATCTGGTTGCATGGTCGACCAGCACCAGGATAAACCTATTGCCCGAGGATGTTTGCGGGTCAAGGGGACCAACGATGTCGATCCCTACCCTTTCAAATGGTACCCCCACAACTGGGAGCGGTACCAACGGAGCTTGGATTGTCGAGCCAACCTTACCAGATAACTGGCAGGAGGCACAACTCCTGCAGTGACTTTCTACTTGCACCCCCATCTTGGGCCAGTAGAAGTGCATGGATAACCTTTGCTTGCTCCTCTTAATACCAAGGTGACCAGCAAGGAGCACTTCATCCGCCAACTGCAGGAGGAAGGGCCTAACAGCAAGGGGAACCACCAACCTCCTATGGTCTCCTTCTGTAGACTCTGTGGGCTCACTATACAGGAGTCCACCTTCCCAATAAATCCTATGCGTCCCAGGAGGTTCACCCTCAAGCTGGGAGCAGGCCTGTCTCCTTAGGCCTTCCAGAGATGGGCACTCACGTTGGCCTTTACTGAATTCGTCCCTATCAGGACCTCCTTCAACTAACAAGTCTTTTAGTTCAGGATGGTCGTTGGGGTCAAATACTTCAGGCATCGCCACCTCCTCGTCAGGCCCGGGCGATTGACCAACTTCCTCCACCGCAGTGGTAGGCGAGCTCGGGGGAATATTCTCTTTCCCTCGTCTTGACTTGTTGACTCCTTTCGCCTTGGGTTTCCCCTTCGGCTGGGGCGGCGTATTGGTCTTGGCCAATGCTGCCCGTGCTTGAGACCGTGTGTAGGGTCTTTCGGCAGTGTCTCCTACGAGCCCTAAAGCTCTGAGATCATTACCTAACAAGACCTTTCCCGGGACGTTTCTCTGAATGCTCACTGGAATCCTGACTGCTGTACCATTTAAAGTAAGATTTACAGGTATTACTGGGAACATACGGAGTGGGCCGTCAGCCAACTTAGTGGGCATCAGAGTAGCTCTGGCAACTTCCTCTGAGTCTACCAAGGTAGAAAACACTACAGTTCGACTGCACCCACTATCCCTAAGAGCTGGAGTATCTACTCCATTGATCAGCACACTGTCTTTAAAGTAGTCCTTGGTATTATCTGTAATCCTAGCATAAGCCTCTGCGACTTTAGGATCCCAGGAACCCAGGGAAACTAAAACTACCTCAGCCTCTATCCCGCTGGGAAATGAGTCTGAGGAGAAGGATGCTCCTGTAATCTCTTCTTCCTCGTAGGAGGAGAAGGCCAGATTAGCGGAGTGGACCCCCAAAGGTCAAACCTTACACCGGGGATCCCCCTTCACGTGGTCAGTTGCTCCACAAGCAAAACAAGATCCATTGGGTCTGTTTACATAGGGAGGCTTATTATAACCAGAGTTCTGTTTTGGAGGCTGACCTCCACTACCCTGTGAGTTCTCTTGTGTCTTACCCTTATTTTTCTTTTTGTGGCCCTTTTGAGAAGAAGATTTATCAGATTCTCCACCCTCCTTATCTTTGGACTTTTTCCCTTCCTCCTGCTTACCAGGATGAGTTTTGTCCTTATGGGACACTCGATGTGACACCCATAAGTCTGCTGCAATGGCCAGCTTCTTAGGATCTATCTCCTTCGAATCGGCCAAATGCTGCTTAAGCTCCGGGGAAGAAGATGCAAAAATGTGTTCCAGCATGACAAGATGTATCATGCCTTCGAAGGTAGAAACCTTATAACCTTCGACCCAGCCAGTTAAGTTTTTCAAGGATTCAGTGACATAAGATACCCAAGTACCACCTTCCTTTTTCTTATACTCTATGAATCGTTTCAAATATTGGGCCGGAGTCTTCCCAAACGTTAAAATGAGAGTTTGCTTTAACATTGCGAAATCAGCTTGCTCAGCCTTCGACATTTCCATAATGGCACTACAGCCAGAATGGGGCAGTCTGCTGAGTAACCAGGCAATCTTATCAGCATTGTCAACTTGTTGAACTTCGCATGCATACTCAAACGCATTCATCCAGTCCATAATGTCATTCCTTTCCTCATACACAATGACCAGATCTTTCGGAAACCGTGGATGAGAGGAGGCCCCAGACCCATGTCCAGGACCCTTGGACCCATTTGCAACCTGAAGCTTGGCCAGTTCCAACTGGTGATCCCTGTCTTTCTGTTTTTCTGACTGTTCGGTTTTTAGTTTGGCTATGCTGAATTCAAGCTCCTTCTGCCTAAACCGCAGCTCTTGCTTCTTGAATTCAAGCATAGCCTCCCCATCAACACTGGCAGAGGAAACATTAGACATCTCATCCTCCCTGTCCTCGTGGTGGCGGTGGATCAGTGCAGCGGCAGAACCGTCGGTTCTACCAGTGAGAGCAGCCCCACCTCCTTCCGCACTGTCCTCAGAAGTTATAGCGTCAAGCTGCGCTTCTTGCCACGCCACGATTCTTTTGATCATATCCAATTTCGTGCCTTGAGAGGAAACACCTCTCTCCGCACACATTTTTTTCAATGTTTCTGATTTGGAAGCATTTAAAGTTAACAAGGTATTTGTTTCCATACTGTTAGATAGGACTATGGCCTTTTTAAAGTTATACTACAACAATTCACTACATGTCCTGGTAGGAATAACTTGAAATGCCTTAGTTCGTGCGCAACACTGGATACCTTCAGTCGTATCCCACCACTGTACACCAATTTGTTAAGACGGATTTCTGAACTCTGTCCTGGTGGCGCAGAAGTTCAGAAGGCCAACCTAATTACTTGGAACAGGGTAACCTCTGGACAAGCCAGACCAATCAAGGTAGCGATCGCGGCGGTCAAGACTAGGTCTCAAGAGGGGTGAGGGTGACTGAAAGCCTGCAATGAGCACACAAAGCAAGGACACTTACAAACTACTCCAAACAGGTGCTATATTAAAAATATATATACATTTATTCCAAGGCCTTTAAAACAATGACCGTAGCGAGAAATCACAATACAACTCTAGTAAACCAACACATACCATACCAATACAATATATATACAAATACAAACAAGTCTCAAGCGTTAGATGCACGAAATGTGTAGTCCACCTAAAAGGGAAGGAAAACAGGCAGTGTGAAATAATGCTTAGACCCAGTCCGCCTTCAGAGGCACCTAACTAAAAGGAAGTCCGAGCCCCACGAAGAGTGGAGCCTTGTGCTCAAAAGTACCTGCACACGCTGGTGCCAACGGGCAAAAGGGGATTCTCTTTGAGGGAGATCAGGCAGTTCAGTTTAGTGCACAAACGAAGAACAACAGTGTTCCGCGACTCAAGCGCAGCCTCCACTGTGGGCAGAAGCAGAGCGCGAGTACGGAAAGGCGTGCTGTTTTGACACAGCGGGGAAAAGCTATGGGCTCCTGCAGGAGGGCGACCAGTTCATAGCTATGCTACTCACCGGACCCCGATGCAAGCAGACCCAGGCTTCTCCGCGTCAGATTCAGTCGCTGGCAGGTTCAGAAGAGCAGGGGACGTCTCGTCGTCGTGTTGAGTCTGCAGCAGCAGAGTTGAGTAAAAGACGTCCCAAACGAAGGAACCCGCACAGTTTGTTACCACAGCAGGGCAACGGAGCGGCCGTGTGTATCTGAGACAAATGTACACTACTCACTTCAGACCTGGGAACGCCAAGTGTACGAATCGTGTGAGAGTGACAAGGACTCGATATACTACACAACCTGGTGGCGGTTACAGAGCAAGACTCCTGTGTAGGCTGGTCAGTCTGCTGGATGGCCCAGAGACGCTTCCGAAGGCTTACTAGCAGGAGATGGTGAAGATGCCGAGAATAGCTGTCCCCGCTATTCCAAGGGTCGAAGTACTAGTACAGGCCTTCTGGTTCGATCAAAGGTGAAAAGGGTTTCACAAGGTGACAGCAGTGCAGAGGAGCAGTCCTTCAGCGGGTCACCAGCGATTCCTCGGTTCAGCCTCTTGGTTGCAGGATACTTAGCTCCTGTATTCCTTTGTTCGTGAGAACTCAGGAGATCGACATGGTAGTGGTGTTTCCAGCCCCCTCTTATCCACGGTTCCCTTCGCGCCAAAATGGTGGGGACCCAATGGGAGATCCGCTCATCAACACTCACACCATTCGTGGACCTATCACGGACCACGGTGGTCCCAGGCATTCACACGGGACCAGACATCCCAGCCCACATACTGGAGGCACACACAAGACATGTAGAAGCCCGCGAAAGCATCCGTGTTTCGCGGGAAAGTACATGCCCAAATAAGGAAGGCCCCGGGTCGGCTCGACCTGGGGAAGGTGAAGGGAGCAAGACGGTCAGCGGACAGGACAAAGGAGCCTCGTGGTCTGGCCATTTTGGGAGCCAGGCCACCATTTTGGGTTAAGTGCGAGAAACGTGCTTAGAACGCCAAAAGGAGCTCAAAACACAAGAAACGATCGCTGCCACCATTCCCGTCCGTGAATTACTTGCACCGATCAGTTACAATCCTGAAAGAGTATCTAGGGCCTGTAGAAGGCTAGAATCCCAAGAGAGCAGCAACTTAGCTTACAGTGCCCTCTTGTGTCATGTTGCACGAAAGCCGCAACATGATAAAAGAAACTACGGAAAACAGCGTTTCCCGGTACTGACTGTCTTAAGGGCATGTCAGTTTCCCCGTAAGAAAGGAGCGAAATCCCAGAGGAGTGCGGCAGAAGGCTGCACTTCTCTGGCAAAGTCGAGAACAAGGTGAAAAACAACAGCAAAAAGTTTAGGGGTTGCCACATGGAAGGAAAATTACCTACAATTATTAAATCTTTCCTAACAGATATCACATCTCATGTTATAGGAAGAGTTTCAGGTTTGGTATAAGCATTGAGATATCACATCTCTGCAATCGGAAGTGTCTCAGGATTGGGATGGGAAGGAGTTGGATATCCCATCTCATGTTATAGGATGGGTCTCAGGATTGTTATTAGAATCATTGAGATATCATATTGCATGCTGTAGGAAGGGTCTAAGGATTGGAATGGGAAGGACTTGGATATCACATCTCATGCTATGAATAGGCTCTCAGGTTTGGAAAGGGAAGGAGTTGGATATCACATTTCATGTTAGAGGAAGGATCTCAGGTTTGGTATTAGAGGCATTGAGATATCACATCTCATGCTATAGGAAGGGTCTCAGGATTGGAATGGGAAGGAGTTGGATATCACATCTCATGCTATAGGAAGGGTCTCAGGTTTGGTATAAGCATTGAGATATCACATCTCATGCTATAGGAAGGGTCTCAGGATTGGAATGGGAAGGAGTTGGATATCACATCTCATGCTATAGGAAGGGTCTCAGGTTTGGTATAAGCATTGAGATATCACATCTCATGCTATCGGAGGGGTCTCAGGATTGGAATGGGAAGGAGTTGTATATGACATCTCAAGCCATAGGAAGGGTCTCAGGTTTGGTATAAGCTTTGAGATATCACATCTCTGCTATCGGAAGGGTCTCAGGATTGGAATGGGAAGGAGTTGGATATCCCATCTCATGTTATAGGAAGAGTCTCAGGTTTGGTATTAGAAGCATTGAGATATCACATCTCATGCTATAGGAAGTGTCTCAGGATTGGAATGGGAAGGACTTGGATATCACATCTCATGCTATAGGGAAGGTCTCAAGTTTGATATTAGAAGCATTGAGATATCACATCTCATGCTATAGGAAGGGTCTCAGGATTGGAATGGGAATGAGTAGGATATCACATCTCATGCTATAGGAAGGATCTCAGGCTTGGTATAAGCATTGAGATATCACATCTCTTCTATCGGAAGGGTCTCAGGATTGGAATGGGAAGGAGTTGGATATTCCCATCTCATGTTATAGGAAGGGTCTCAGGTTTGGTATTAGAAGCATTGAGATATCACATCTCATGCTATAGGAAGGGTCTCAGGATTGGAATGGGAAGGACTTGGATATCACATCTCATGCTATAGGGAGGGTCTCAAGTTTGATATTAGAAGCATTGAGATATCACATCTCATGATATCGGAAGGGTCTCAGGATTGGAATGGGAAGGAGTTGGATATCACATCTCATGATAAAGGAAGGGTCTAAGGTTGGGAAGGGGAAGGATTTGGATATCACATCTCATGTTATAGGACGGGTCTCAGGTTTGGTATTAGAAGCACTGAGATATCAAGTCTCATGGTATAGGAAGGGTCTCAGAATTGGAATGAGAAGGAGTTGGATATCACATCTCAAGCTATAGGAAGGGTCTCAGGATTGGAATGGGAAGGAGTTTGATATCACATCTCATGCAATAGTATGGGTCTCAGGTTTGGTATAAGCATTGGGATATCACATCTCATGCTATCGGAAGGGTATCAGGATTGGAATTCCAAGGAGTTGGATATCCCATCTCATGCTATAGGAAGGGTCTCAGGTTGGAATGGGAAGGAGTTGGATATCACATCTCATGTTATAGGAAGGGTCTCAGGATTGGAATGGGAAGGACTTGGATATCACATCTCATGCTATAGGAAGGCTCTCAGGTTTGGAAGGGGAAAGAGTTGGATATCACATTTCATGTTAGAGGTAGGATCTCAGGTTTGGTATTAGAGGCATTGAGATATCACATCTCATGCTATCAGAAGGGTCTCAGGATTGGAATGGGAAGGAGTTGGATATCACATCTCATGCTAAAGGGAGGGTCTCAGGTTTGGAAGGGGAAGGATTTGGATATCACATCTCATGTTATAGGAAGGATCTCAGGTTTGGTATTAGAAGCATTGAGGTATCACATCTCATGCTATCGGAAGCATCTCAGGTTTGGTATTAGAAGCATTGAGATATCACATCTCATGCTATCAGAATGGTCTCAGGATTGGAATCGGAAGGAGTTGGATATCACATCTCATGCTAAAGGGAGGGTCTCAGGTTTGGAAGGGGAAGGATTTGGATATCACATCTCATGTTATCGTAAGGATCTCAGGTTTGGTATTAGAAGTATTGAGATATCACATCTCATGCTATAGGAATGGTCTCAGGATTGGAATGGAAGGAGTTGGATATCACATCTCATGTTTTAGGAAGGATCTCAGGTTTGGTATTAGAAGCATTGAGACATCACATCTCATGCTATAGGAAGGGTCTCAGGATTGGAATGGGAAGGAGTTGGATATCACATCTCATGCTATATGAAGGGTCTCAGGTTTGGTATAAGCATTGAGATATCACATCTCATGCTATAGGAAGGGTCTCAGGATTGGAATGGGAAGGAGTTGTATATGACATCTCATGCCGTAGGAAGGGTCTCAGGTTTGGTATAAGCATTGAGATATCACATCTCTGCTATCGGAAGGGTCTCAGGATTGGAATGGGAAGGAGTTGGATATCCCATCTCATGTTATAGGAAGAGTCTCAGGTTTGGTATTAGAAGCATTGAGATATCACATCTCATGCTATAGGAAGGGTCTCAGGATTGGAATGGGAAGGAGTTGGATATCACATCTCATGCTATAGGAAGGGTCTCAGGTTTGGTATAAGCAGTGAGATATCACATCTCATGCTAAAGGAACTGTCTCAGGATTGGAATGGGAAGAAGTTGGATATCACATCTCATGTTATAGGAAGGATCTCAGGTTTGGTATAAGCATTGAGATATCACATCTCTGTTATCGGAAGGGTCTCAGGATTGGAATGGGAGGGAGTTGGATATTCCCATCTCATGTTATAGGAAGGGTCTCAGGTTTGGTATTAGAAGCATTGAGATATCACATCTCATGCTATAGGAAGGGTCTCAGGATTGGAATGGGAAGGACTTGGATATCACATCTAATGCTGTAGGGAGGGTCTCAGGATTGGAATGGGAAGGAGTTGGATATCACATCTCATGATAAAGGAAGGGTCTAAGGTTTGGAAGGGGAAGGATTTGGATATCACATCTCATGTTATAGGACGGGTCTCAGGTTTGGTATTAGAAGCATTGAGATATCAAGTCTCATGGTATAGGAAGGGTCTCAGAATTGGAATGGGAAGGAGTTGGATATCACATCTCATTCTATAGGAAGGGTCTCAGGATTGGAATGGGAAGGAGTTTGATATCACATCTCATGCCATAGTATGGGTCTCAGGTTTGGTAGAAGCATTGGGATATCACATCTCATGCTATCGGAAGGTTATCAGGATTGGATTTGGAAGGAGTTGGATATCCCATCTCATGCTACAGGAAGGGTCTCAGGTTGGAATGGGAAGGAGTTGGATATCACATCTCATGTTATAGGAAGGGTCTCAGGATTGGAATGGGAAGGACTTGGATATCACATCTCATGCTATAGGTAGGCTCTCAGGTTTGGAAGGGGAAAGAGTTGGATATCACATTTCATGTTAGAGGTAGGATCTCAGGTTTGGTATTAGAGGCATTGAGATATCACATCTCATGCTATCAGAAGGGTCTCAGGATTGGAATGGGAAGGAGTTGGATATCACATCTCATGCTAAAGGGAGGGTCTCAGGTTTGGAAGGGGAAGGATTTGGATATCACATCTCATGTTATAGGAAGGATCTCAGGTTTGGTATTAGAAGCATTGAGATATCACATCTCATGCTATCGGAAGGATCTCAGGTTTGGTATTAGAAGCATTGAGATATCACATCTCATGCTATCAGAAGGGTCTTAGGATTGGAATGGGAAGACGTTGGATATCACATCTCATGCTAAAGGGAGGGTCTCAGGTTTGGAAGGGGAAGGATTTGGATATCACATCTTATGTTATCGGAAGGATCTCAGGTTTGGTATTAGAAGTATTGAGATATCACATCTCATGCTATAGGAAGGGTCTCAGGATTGGAATGGGATGGAGTTGGATATCACATCTCAAGCTATAGGAAGGGTCTCAGGTTTGGTATATGCATTGAGATATCACATCTCATGCTATAGGAAGGGTCTCAGGATTGGAATGGGAAGGAGTTGGATATCACATCTCATGTTATAGGAAAGATTTCAGGTTTGGTATTAGAAGCATTGAGACATCACATCTCATGTTATAGGAAGGGTCTCAGGATTAGAATGGGAAGAAGTTGGATATCACATCTCATGCTATAGGAAGGGTCTCAGGTTTGGCATAAGCATTGAGATATCACATCTCATGCTATAGGAAGGGTCTCAGGATTGGAATGGGAAGGAGTTGTATAGGACATCTCATGCCATAGGAAGGGTCTCAGGTTTGGTATAAGCATTGAGATATCACATCACATGCTATCGGAAGGGTCTCAGGATTGGAATGGGAAGGACTTGGATATCACATCTCATGCTATCAGAAGGGTCTCAGGATTGGAATGGGAAGGAGTTGGATATCACATCTCATGCTAAAGGTAGGGTCTCAGGTTTGGAAGGGGAAGGATTTGGATATCACATCTCATGTTATAGGAAGGATCTCAGGTTTGGTATTAGAAGCATTGAGATATCACATCTCATGCTATCGGAAGTATCTCAGGTTTGGTATTAGAGGCATTGAAATATTACATCTCATGCTATTATAAGGGTCTCAGGATTGGAATGGGAAGGAGTTGGATATCACATCTCATGCTAAAGGGAGGGTCTCAGGTTTGGAAGGGGAAGGATTTGAATATCACATCACATGTTATAGGAAGGATCTCAGGTTTGGTATTAGAAGCATTGAGATATCACATCTCATGCTATCGGAATGGTCTCAGGATTGGAATGGGAAGGAGTTGGATATCACATCTCATGCTATAGGAAGGGTCTCAGGTTTGGAACGGGAAGGAGTTGGATATCACATCTCATGTTATAGGAAAGATCTCAGGTTTGGTATTAGAAGCATTGAGACATCACATCACTGCAATCGGAAGTGTCTCAGGATTGGGATGGGAAGGCGTTGGATATCACATCTCATGTTATAGGAAAGATCTCAGGTTTGGTATTAGAAGCATTGAGACATCACATCTCATGTTATAGGAAGGGTCTCAGAATTGGAATGGGAAGAAGTTGGATATCACATCTCATGCTATAGGAAGGGTCTCAGTTTGGTATAAGCATTGAGATATCACATCTCATGCTATAGGAAGGGTCTCAGGATTGGAATGGGAAGGAGTTGTATATGACATCTCATGCCATAGGAAGGGTCTCAGGTTTGGTATAAGCATTGAGATATCACATCACATGCCATAGGAAGGGTCTCAGGATTGGAATGGGAAGGACTTGGATATCACATCTCATGCTATAGGCAGGGTCTCAGGTTTGGAAAGGGAAGGAGTTGGAAATCACATTTCATGTTAGAGGTAGGATCTCAGGTTTGGTATTAGAGGCATTGAGATATCACATCTCATGCTATCAGAAGGGTCTCAGGATTGGAATGGGAAGGAGTTGGATATCACATCTCATGCTAAAGGGAGGGTCTCAGGTTTGGAAGGGGAAGGATTTGGATATCACATCTCATGTTATAGGAAGGATCTCAGGTTTTGTATTAGAAGCATTGAGATATCACATCTCATGCTATCGGAAGTATCTCAGGTTTGGTATTAGAGGCATTGAGATATCACATCTCATGCTATCGTAAGGGTCTCAGGATTGGAATGGGAAGGAGTTGGATATCACATCTCATGCTAAAGGGAGGGTCTCAGGTTTGGAAGGGGAAGGATTTGAATATCACATCACATGTTATAGGAAGGATCTCAGGTTTGGTATTAGAAGCATTGAGATATCACATCTCATGCTATAGGAAGGGTCTCAGGTTTGGAACGGGAAGGAGTTGGATATCACATCTCATGTTTAAGGAAAGATCTCAGGTTTGGTATTAGAAGCATTGAGACATCACATCTCTGCAATCGGAAGTGTCTCAGGATTAGGATGGGAAGGAGTTGGATATCACATCTCATGTTATAGGAAAGATCTCAGGTTTGGTATTAGAAGCATTGAGACATCACATCTCATGTTATAGGAAGGGTCTCATGATTGGAATGGGAAGAAGTTGGATATCACATCTCATGCTATAGGAACGGTCTCAGGTTTGGTAGAAGCATTGAGATATCACATCTCATGCTATAGGAACGGTCTCAGGATTGGAATGGGAAGGACTTGGATATCCCATCTCATGCTATAGGCAGGGTCTCAGGTTTGGAAAGGGAAGGAGTTGGATGTCACATTTCATGTTAGAGGTAGGATCTCAGGTTTGGTATTAGAGGCATTGAGATATCACATCTCATGCTATCCGAAGGGTCTCAGGATTGGAATGGGAAGGAGTTGGATATCACATCTCATGCTAAAGGGAGGGTCTCAGGTTTGGCAGGGGAAGGATTTGGATATCACATCTCATGTTATAGGAAGGATCTCAGGTTTGGTATTAGAAGCATTGAGATATCACATCTCATGCTATCGGAAGTATCTCAGGTTTGGTATTAGAGGCATTGAGATATCACATCTCATGCTATCATAAGGGTCTCAGGATTGGAATGGGAAGGAGTTGGATATCACATCTCATGCTAAAGGGAGGGTCTCAGGTTTGGAAGGGGAAGGATTTGAATATCACATCACATGTTATAGGAAGGATCTCACCATTCCAATCCTGAGACCCTTCCAAAAGCACAGATGTGATATCTCAATGCTTATACCAAACCTGAGACCCTTCCTATGGCATGAGATGTCATATACATATCCTTCCCATTCCAATCCTGAGACCCTTCCTATAGCATTAGATGTGATATCTCAATGCTTATACCAAACCTGAGACCCTTCCTATAGCATGAGATGTGATATCTAACTCCTTCCCATTCCAATCCTGAGACCCTTCCTATAGCATGAGATGTGATATCTCAATGCCTATAATACCAAACCTGAGATCCTTCCTCTAACATGAAATGTGATATCCAACTCCTTCCCTTTCCAAACCTGAGAGCCTACCTATAGCATGAGATGTGATATCCAAGTCCTTCCAATTCCAATCCTTAGACCCTTCCTATAGCATGCAATATGATATCTCAATGATTCTAATAACAAACCTGAGACCCGTCCTATAACATGAGATGGGATATCCAACTCCTTCCCATTCCAATCCTGAGACCCTTCCGATAGCAGAGATGTGATATCTCAATGCTTATACCAAACCTGAGACCCTTCCTACGGCATGAGATGTCATATACAACTCCTTCCCATTCCAATCCTGAGACCCTTCCTATAGCATGAGATGTGATATCTCA
Organism: Ambystoma mexicanum; assembly: GCF_040938575.1. Lineage (NCBI taxonomy): Eukaryota > Metazoa > Chordata > Amphibia > Caudata > Ambystomatidae > Ambystoma > Ambystoma mexicanum. Next base: position 1,361,367 of record NW_027182475.1, read on the forward strand.
ATGCTTATACCAAACCTGAGACCCTTCATATAGCATGAGATGTGATATCCAACTCCTTCCCTTTACAATCCTGAGACCCTTCCTATAGCATGAGATGTGATGTCTCAATGCTTCTAATACCAAACCTGAGATCCTTCCTATAACATGAGATGTGATATCCAACTCCTTCCATTCCAATCCTGAGACCCTTCCTATAGCATGAGATGTGATATCTCAATGCTTCTAATATCAAACTTGAGACCCTCCCTATAGCATGAGATGTGATATCCAATTCCTTCCCATTCCAATCCTGAGACACTTCCTATAGCATGAGATGTGATATCTCAATGCTTCTAATACCAAACCTGAGACTCTTCCTATAACATGAGATGGGATATCCAACTCCTTCCGATTCCAATCCTGAGACCCTTCCAAAAGCAGAGATGTGATATCTCAATGCTTATACCAAACCTGAGACCCTTCCTATGGCATGAGATGTCATATACATATCCTTCCCATTCCAATCCTGAGACCCTTCCTATAGCATGAGATGTGATATCTCAATGCTTATACCAAACCTGAGACCCTTCCTATAGCATGAGATGTGATATCCAACTCCTTCCCATTCCAATCCTGAGCCCCTTCCTATAGCATGAGATGTGATATCTCAATGCCTCTAATACCAAACCTGAGATCCTTCCTCTAACATGAAATGTGATATCCAACTCCTTCCCTTTCCAAACCTGAGAGCCTACCTATAGCATGAGATGTGATATCCAAGTCCTTCCCATTCCAATCCTTAGACCCTTCCTATAGCATGCAATATGATATCTCAATGATTCTAATAACAAACCTGAGACCCGTCCTATAACATGAGATGGGATATCCAACTCCTTCCCATTCCAATCCTGAGACCCTTCCTATAGCATGAGATGTGATATCTCAATGCCTCTAATACCAAACCTGAGATCCTTCCTCTAACATGAAATGTGATATCCAACTCCTTCCCTTTCCAAACCTGAGAGCCTACCTATAGCATGAGATGTGATATCCAAGTCCTTCCCATTCCAATCCTTAGACCCTTCCTATAGCATGCAATATGATATCTCAATGATTCTAATAACAAACCTGAGACCCGTCCTATAACATGAGATGGGATATCCAACTCCTTCCCATTCCAATCCTGAGACACTTCCGATAGCAGAGATGTGATATCTCAATGCTTATACCAAACCTGAGACCCTTCCTATAACATGAGATGTGATATCCAACTCCTTCCCATTCCAAACCTGAGACCATTCCTATAGCATGAGATGTGATATCTCAATGCTTCTAATACCAAACCTGAGATCCTTCCTATGACATGAGATGTGATATCCAATTCCTTCCCATTCCAAACCTGAGACCCTTCCTACAGCATGCGATGTGATATCTCAATGCTTCTAATACCAAACCTGAGACCAGTCCTATAACATGAGATGGGATATCCAACTCCTTCCCGTTCCAATCCTGAGACACTTCCGATTGCAGAGATGTGATATCTCAATGCTTATACCAAACCTGAGACCCTTCCTATAACATGAGATGTGATATCCAACTCCTTCCCGTTCCAAACCTGAGACCCTTCCTATAGCATGAGATGTGATATCCAACTCCTTCCCATTCCAATCCTGAGACCCTTCCGATAGCATGAGATGTTGGATATCACATCTCATGTTATAGGAAGGGTCTCAGGTTTGGTATAAGCATTGAGATATCACATCTCTGCAATCGGAAGTGTCTCAGGATTGGAACGGGAAGGAGTTGGATATCCCATCTCATGTTATAGGACTGGTCTCAGGTTTGGTATTAGAAGCATTGAGATATCACATCGCATGCTGTAGGAAGGGTCTCAGGTTTGGAATGGGAAGGAATTGGATATCACATCTCATGTCATAGGAAGGATCTCAGGTTTGGTATTAGAAGCATTGAGATATCACATCTCATGCTATAGGAATGGTCTCAGGATTGGAATGGGAAGGAGTTGGATATTACATTCTTGCTATGGGAAGGGTCTCATGTTTGGAATTGGAAGGAGTTGGATATCACATATGCTATAGGAAGGGTCTCAGGTTTGGAATGGGAAGGAGTTGGATATCACATCTCATGTTATAGGAAGGGTCTCAGGTTTGGTATAAGCATTGAGATATCACATCTCTGCTATCGGAAGTGTCTCAGGATTGGAATGGGAAGGAGTTGGATATCCCATCTCATGTTATAGGACGGGTCTCAGGTTTGTTATTAGAATCATTGAGATATCATATTGCATGCTATAGGAAGGGTCTAAGGATTGGAATGGGAAGGACTTGGATATCACATCTCATGCTATAGGTAGGCTCTCAGGTTTGGAAAGGGAAGGAGTTGGATATCACATTTCATGTTAGAGGAAGGATCTCAGGTTTGGTATTAGAGGCATTGAGATATCACATCTCATGCTATAGGAAGGGTCTCAGGATTGGAATGGGAAGGAGTTGGATATCACATCTCATGCTATAGGAAGGGTCTCAGGTTTGGTATAAGCATTGAGATATCACATCTCATGCTATAGGAAGGGTCTCAGGATTGGAATGGGAAGGATATGTATATGACATCTCATGCCATAGGAAGGGTCTCAGGTTTGGTATAAGCATTGAGATATCACATCTCTGCTTTTGGAAGGGTCTCAGGATTGGAATCAGAAGGAGTTGGATATCCCATCTCATGTTATAGGAAGAGTCTCAGGTTTGGTATTAGAAGCATTGAGACATCACATCTCATGCTATAGGAAGGGTCTCAGGATTGTAATGGGAAGGAGTTGGATATCACATCTCATGCTATATGAAGGGTCTCAGGTTTGGTATAAGCATTGAGATATCACATCTCATGCTATAGGACGGGTCTCAGGTTTGTTATTAGAATCATTGAGATATCATATTGCATGCTATAGGAAGGGTCTAAGGATTGGAATTGGAAGGACTTGGATATCACATCTCATGCTATAGGTAGGCTCTCAGGTTTGGAAAGGGAAGGAGTTGGATATCACATTTCATGTTAGAGGAGGGATCTCAGGTTTGGTATTAGAGGCATTGAGATATCACATCTCATGCTATAGGAAGGGTCTCAGGATTGGAATGGGAAGGAGTTAGATATCACATCTCATGCTATAGGAAGGGTCTCAGGTTTGGTATAAGCATTGAGATATCACATCTCATGCTATAGGAAGGGTCTCAGGATTGGAATGGGAAGGATATGTATATGACATCTCATGCCATAGGAAGGGTCTCAGGTTTGGTATAAGCATTGAGATATCACATCTGTGCTTTTGGAAGGGTCTCAGGATTGGAATGGGAAGGAGTTGGATATCCCATCTCATGTTATAGGAAGAGTCTCAGGTTTGGTATTAGAAGCATTGAGATATCACATCTCATGCTATAGGAAGTGTCTCAGGATTGGAATGGGAAGGACTTGGATATCACATCTCATGCTATAGGGAGGGTCTCAAGTTTGATATTAGAAGCATTGAGATATCACATCTCATGCTATAGGAAGGGTCTCAGGATTGGAATGGAAGGAGTTGGATATCACATCTCATGTTTTAGGAAGGATCTCAGGTTTGGTATTAGAAGCATTGAGACATCACATCTCATGCTATAGGAAGGGTCTCAGGATTGGAATGGGAAGGAGTTGGATATCACATCTCATGCTAAAGGGAGGGTCTCAGGTTTGGAAGGGGAAGGATTTGGATATCACATCTCATGTTATAGGAAGGATCTCAGGTTTTGTATTAGAAGCATTGAGATATCACATCTCATGCTATCGGAAGTATCTCAGGTTTGGTATTAGAGGCATTGAGATATCACATCTCATGCTATCGTAAGGGTCTCAGGATTGGAATGGGAAGGAGTTTTATATCACATCTCATGCTAAAGGGAGGGTCTCAGGTTTGGAAGGGGAAGGATTTGAATATCACATCACATGTTATAGGAAGGATCTCAGGTTTGGTATTAGAAGCATTGAGATATCACATCTCATGCTATAGGAAGGGTCTCAGGTTTGGAACGGGAAGGAGTTGGATATCACATCTCATGTTTAAGGAAAGATCTCAGGTTTGGTATTAGAAGCATTGAGACATCACATCTCTGCAATCGGAAGTGTCTCAGGATTAGGATGGGAAGGAGTTGGATATCACATCTCATGTTATAGGAAAGATCTCAGGTTTGGTATTAGAAGCATTGAGACATCACATCTCATGTTATAGGAAGGGTCTCATGATTGGAATGGGAAGAAGTTGGATATCACATCTAATGCTATAGGAAGGGTCTCAGGTTTGGTAGAAGCATTGAGATATCACATCTCATGCTATAGGAACGGTCTCAGGATTGGAATGGGAAGGACTTGGATATCCCATCTCATGCTATAGGCCGGGTCTCAGGTTTGGAAAGGGAAGGAGTTGGATGTCACATTTCATGTTAGAGGTAGGATCTCAGGTTTGGTATTAGAGGCATTGAGATATCACATCTCATGCTATCCGAAGGGTCTCAGGATTGGAATGGGAAGGAGTTGGATATCACATCTCATGCTAAAGGGAGGGTCTCAGGTTTGGCAGGGGAAGGATTTGGATATCACATCTCATGTTATAGGAAGGATCTCAGGTTTGGTATTAGAAGCATTGAGATATCACATCTCATGCTATCGGAAGTATCTCAGGTTTGGTATTAGAGGCATTGAGATATCACATCTCATGCTATCATAAGGGTCTCAGGATTGGAATGGGAAGGAGTTGGATATCACATCTCATGCTAAAGGGAGGGTCTCAGGTTTGGAAGGGGAAGGATTTGAATATCACATCACATGTTATAGGAAGGATCTCAGGTTTGGTATTAGAGGCTTTGAGATATCACATCTCATGCTATCGGAAGGGTCTCAGGATTGGAATGGGAAGGAGTTGGATATCACATCTCATGCTATAGGAAGGGTCTCAGGTTTGGAACGGGAAGGAGTTGGATATCACATCTCATGTTATAGGAAGGGTCTCAGGTTTGGTATAAGCATTGAGATATCACATCTCTGCAATCGGAAGTGTCTCAGGATTGGAACGGGAAGGAGTTGGATATCCCATCTCATGTTATAGGACTGGTCTCAGGTTTGGTATAAGAAGCATTGAGATATCACATCGCATGCTGTAGGAAGGGTCTCAGGTTTGGAATGGGAAGGAATTGGATATCACATCTCATGTCATAGGAAGGATCTCAGGTTTGGTATTAGAAGCATTGAGATATCACATTTCATGCTATAGGAATGGTCTCAGGATTGGAATGGGAAGGAGTTGGATATTACATTCTTGCTATGGGAAGGGTCTCATGTTTGGAATTGGAAGGAGTTGGATATCACATATGCTATAGGAAGGGTCTCAGGTTTGGAATGGGAAGGAGTTGGATATCACATCTCATGTTATAGGAAGGGTCTCAGGTTTGGTATAAGCATTGAGATATCACATCTCTGCTATCGGAAGTGTCTCAGGATTGGAATGGGAAGGAGTTGGATATCCCATCTCATGTTATAGGACGGGTCTCAGGTTTGTTATTAGAATCATTGAGATATCATATTGCATGCTATAGGAAGGGTCTAAGGATTGGAATGGGAAGGACTTGGATATCACATCTCATGCTATAGGTAGGCTCTCAGGTTTGGAAAGGGAAGGAGTTGGATATCACATTTCATGTTAGAGGAAGGATCTCAGGTTTGGTATTAGAGGCATTGAGATATCACATCTCATGCTATAGGAAGGGTCTCAGGATTGGAATGGGAAGGCGTTGGATATCACATCTCATGCTATAGGAAGGGTCTCAGGTTTGGTATAAGCATTGAGATATCACATCTCATGCTATAGGAAGGGTCTCAGGATTGGAATGGGAAGGATATGTATATGACATCTCATGCCATAGGAAGGGTCTCAGGTTTGGTATAAGCATTGAGATATCACATCTCTGCTTTTGGAAGGGTCTCAGGATTGGAATCGGAAGGAGTTGGATATCCCATCTCATGTTATAGGAAGAGTCTCAGGTTTGGTATTAGAAGCATTGAGATATCACATCTCATGCTATAGGAAGTGTCTAAGGATTGGAATGGGAAGGAATTGGATATCACATCTCATGCTATAGGGAGGGTCTCAAGTTTGATATTAGAAGCATTGAGATATCACATCTCATGCTATAGGAAGGGTCTCAGGATTGGAATGGAAGGAGTTGGATATCACATCTCATGTTATAGGAAGGATCTCAGGTTTGGTATTAGAAGCATTGAGACATCACATCTCATGCTATAGGAAGGGTCTCAGGATTGTAATGGGAAGGAGTTGGATATCACATCTCATGCTATATGAAGGGTCTCAGGTTTGGTATAAGCATTGAGATATCACATCTCATGCTATAGGAAGGGTCTCAGGATTGGAATGGGAAGGAGTTGTATATGACATCTCATGCCGTAGGAAGGGTCTCAGGTTTGGTATAAGCATTGAGATATCACATCTCTGCTATCGGAAGGGTCTCAGGATTGGAATGGGAAGGAGTTGGATATCCCATCTCATGTTATAGGACGGGTCTCAGGTTTGTTATTAGAATCATTGAGATATCATATTGCATGCTATAGGAAGGGTCTAAGGATTGGAATTGGAAGGACTTGGATATCACATCTCATGCTATAGGTAGGCTCTCAGGTTTGGAAAGGGAAGGAGTTGGATATCACATTTCATGTTAGAGGAAGGATCTCAGGTTTGGTATTAGAGGCATTGAGATATCACATCTCATGCTATAGGAAGGGTCTCAGGATTGGAATGGGAAGGAGTTAGATATCACATCTCATGCTATAGGAAGGGTCTCAGGTTTGGTATAAGCATTGAGATATCACATCTCATGCTATAGGAAGGGTCTCAGGATTGGAAAGGGAAGGATATGTATATGACATCTCATGCCATAGCAAGGGTCTCAGGTTTGGTATAAGCATTGAGATATCACATCTGTGCTTTTGGAAGGGTCTCAGGATTGGAATGGGAAGGAGTTGGATATCCCATCTCATGTTATAGGAAGAGTCTCAGGTATGGTATTAGAAGCATTGAGATATCACATCTCATGCTATAGGAAGTGTCTCAGGATTGGAATGGGAAGGACTTGGATATCACATCTCATGCTATAGGGAGGGTCTCAAGTTTGATATTAGAAGCATTGAGATATCACATCTCATGCTATAGGAAGGGTCTCAGGATTGGAATGGAAGGAGTTGGATATCACATCTCATGTTTTAGGAAGGATCTCAGGTTTGGTATTAGAAGCATTGAGACATCACATCTCATGCTATAGGAAGGGTCTCAGGATTGGAATGGGAAGGAGTTGGATATCACATCTCATGCTATATGAAGGGTCTCAGGTTTGGTATAAGCATTGAGATATCACATCTCATGCTATAGGAAGGTTCTCAGGATTGGAATGGGAAGGAGTTGTATATGACATCTCATGCCGTAGGAAGGGTCTCAGGTTTGGTATAAGCATTGAGATATCACATCTCTGCTATCGTAAGGGTCTCAGGATTGGAATGGGAAGGAGTTGGATATCCCATCTCATGTTATAGGAAGAGTCTCAGGTTTGGTATTAGAAGCATTGAGATATCACATCTCATGCTTTAGGAAGGGTCTCAGGATTGGAATGGGAAGGAGTTGGATATCACATCTCATGCTATAGGAAGGGTCTCAGGATTGGAATGGGAAGGAGTTGGATATCACATCTCATGTTATAGGAAGGATCTCAGGTTTGGTATTAGAAGCATTGAGACATCACATCTCATGCTATAGGAAGGGTCTCAGGATTGGAATGGGAAGGAGTTGTATATGACATCTCATGCCGTAGGAAGGGTCTCAGGTTTGGTATAAGCATTGAGATATCACATCTCTGCTATCGGAAGGGTCTCAGGATTGGAATGGGAAGGAGTTGGATATCCCATCTCATGTTATAGGAAGGGTCTCATGATTGGAATGGGAAGGACTTGGATATCACATCTCATGCTATAGGAAGGCTCTCAGGTTTGGAAGGGGAAAGAGTTGGATATCACATTTCATGTTAGAGGTAGGATCTCAGGTTTGGTATTAGAGGCATTGAGATATCACATCTCATGCTATCAGAAGGGTCTCAGGATTGGAATGGGAAGGAGTTGGATATCACATCTCATGCTAAAGGGAGGGTCTCAAGTTTGGAAGGGGAAGGATTTGGATATCACATCTCATGTTATAGGAAGGATCTCAGGTTTGGTATTAGAAGCATTGAGATATCACATCAAATGCTATCAGAAGGGTCTCAGGATAGGAATGGGAAGGAGTTGGATATCACATCTTATGCTAAAGGGAGGGTCTCAGGTTTGGAAGGGGAAGGATTTGGATATCACATCTCATGTTATCGGAAGGATCTCAGGTTTGGTATTAGAAGTATTGAGATATCACATCTCATGCTATAGGAAGGGTCTCAGGATTGGAATAGGAACGAGTTGGATATCACATCTTATGCTAAAGGAAGGGTCTCAGGTTTGGTAGAAGCATTGAGATATCACATCTCATGCTATAGGAAGGGTCTCAGGATTGGAATGGGAAGGACTTAGATATCACATATCATGCTATAGGGAGGGTCTCAGTTTTGATATTAGAAGCATTGAGATATCACATCTCATGCTATCGGAAGTGTCTCAGGATTGGAATGGGAAGGAGCTGGATATCACATCTCATGCTAAAGGAAGGGTCTCAGGTTTGGAACGGGAAGGAGTTGGATATCACATCTCATGTTATAGGAAGGGTCTCAGGTTGGTATAAGCATTGAGATATCACATCTCTGCTATCGGAAGGGTCTCAGGATTGGAATGGGAAGGAGTTGGATATCCCATCTCATGTTATAGGACGGGTCTCAGGTTTGTTATTAGAATCATTGAGATATCATATTGCATGCTGTAGGAAGGGTCTAAGGATTGGAATGGGAAGGACTTGGATATCACATCTCATGCTATAGATAGGCTCTCAGGTTTGGAAAGGGAAGGAGTTGGATATCACATTTCATGTTAGAGGAAGGATCTCAGGTTTGGTATTAGAGGCATTGAGATATCACATCTCATGCTATAGGAAGGGTCTCAGGTTGGAATTGGAAGGAGTTGGATATCACATCTCATGTTATAGGAAGGGTCTCAGGATTGGAATGGGAAGGACTTGGATATCACATCTCATGCTATAGGAAGGCTCTCAGGTTTGGAAGGGGAAAGAGTTGGATATCACATTTCATGTTAGAGGTAGGATCTCAGGTTTGGTATTAGAAGCAATGAGATATCACATCTCATGCTATCAGAAGGGTCTCAGGATTGGAATGGGAAGGAGTTGGATATCACATCTCATGCTAAAGGGAGGGTCTCAGGTTTGGAAGGGGAAGGATTTGGATATCACATCTCATGTTATAGGAAGGATCTCAGGTTTGGTATTAGAAGCATTGAGATATCACATCTCATGCTATCGGAAGTATCTCAGGTTTGGTATTAGAAGCATTGAGATATCACATCTCATGCTATCAGAAGGTTCTCAGGATTGGAATGGGAAGGAGTTGGATATCCCATCTCATGCTAAAGGGAGGGTCTCAGGTTTGGAAGGGGAAGGATTTGGATATCACATCTCATGTTATCGGAAGGATCTCAGGTTTGGTATTAGAAGTATTGAGATATCACATCTCATGCTATAGGAAGGGTCTCAGGATTGGAATGGGAAGGAGTTGGATATCACATCTCATGTTATAGGACGGGTCTCAGGATTGTTATTAGAATCATTGAGATATCATATTGCATGCTGTAGGAAGGGTCTCATGATTGGAATGGGAAGGACTTGGATATCACATCTCATGCTATAGGAAGGCTCTCAGGTTTGGAAGGGGAAAGAGTTGGATATCACATTTCATGTTAGAGGTAGGATCTCAGGTTTGGTATTAGAGGCATTGAGATATCACATCTCATGCTATCAGAAGGGTCTCAGGATTGGAATGGGAAGGAGTTGGATATCACATCTCATGCTAAAGGGAGGGTCTCAGGTTTGGAAGGGGAAGGATTTGGATATCACATCTCATGTTATAGGAAGGATCTCAGGTTTGGTATTAGAAGCATTGAGATATCACATCTCATGCTATCAGAAGGGTCTCAGGATAGGAATGGGAAGGAGTTGGATATCACATCTCATGCTAAAGGGAGGGTCTCAGGTTTGGAAGGGGAAGGATTTGGATATCACATCTCATGTTATCGGAAGGATCTCAGGTTTGGTATTAGAAGTATTGAGATATCACATCTCATGCTATAGGAAGGGTCTCAGGATTGGAATGGGAACGAGTTGGATATCACATCTCATGCTAAAGGAAGGGTCTCAGGTTTGGTAGAAGCATTGAGATATCACATCTCATGCTATAGGAAGGGTCTCAGGATTGGAATGGGAAGGACTTAGATATCACATATCATGCTATAGGGAGGGTCTCAGTTTTGATATTAGAAGCATTGAGATATCACATCTCATGCTATCGGAAGTGTCTCAGGATTGGAATGGGAAGGAGCTGGATATCACATCTCATGCTAAAGGAAGGGTCTCAGGTTTGGAACGGGAAGGAGTTGGATATCCGATCTCATGTTATAGGAAGGGTCTCAGGTTTGGTATAAGCATTGAGATATCACAAATCTGCTATCGGAAGTGTCTCAGGATTGGAATGGGAAGGAGTTGGATATCCCATCTCATGTTATAGGACGGGTCTCAGGAATGTTATTAGAATCATTGAGATATCATATTGCATGCTGTAGGAAGGGTCTAAGGATTGGAATGGGAAGGACTTGGATATCACATCTCATGCTATGGATAGGCTCTCAGGTTTGGAAAGGGAAGGAGTTGGATATCACATTTCATGTTAGAGGAAGGATCTCAGGTTTGGTATTAGAGGCATTGAGATATCACATCTCATGCTATAGGAAGGGTCTCAGGATTGGAATGGGAAGGAGTTGGATATCACATCTCATGTTATAGGAAGGGTCTCAGGTTTGGTATAAGAATTGAGATATCATATCTCATGCTATAGGAAGGGTCTCAGGATTGGAATGGAAGGAGTTGGATATCACATCTCATGTTATAGGAAGGATCTCAGGTTTGGTATTAGAAGCATTGAGACATCACATCTCATGCTATAGGAAGTGTCTCAGGATTGGAATGGGAAGGACTTGGATATCACATCTCATGCTATAGGGAGTGTCTCAAGTTTGATATTAGAAGCATTGAGATATCACATCTCATGCTATAGGAAGGGTCTCAGGATTGGAATTGGAAGGAGTTGGATATCACATCTCATGCTATAGGAGGGGTCTCAGGTTTGGTATAAGCAGTGAGATATCACATCTCATGCTATAGGAAGTGTCTCAGGATTGGAATGGGAAGGAGTTGGATATCACATCTCATGTTATAGGAAGGATCTCAGGTTTGGTATAAGCATTGAGATATCACATCTCTGCTATCGGAAGGGTCTCAGGATTGGAATGGGAAGGAGTTGGATATTCCCATCTCATGTTATAGGAAGGGTCTCAGGTTTGGTATTTGAAGCATTGAGACATCACATCTCATGCTATAGGAAGGGTCTCAGGATTGCAATGGGAAGGACTTGGATATCACATCTCATGCTATAGGGAGGGTCTCAAGTTTGATATTAGAAGCATTGAGATATCACATCTCATGATATAGGAAGGATCTCAGGATTGGAATGGGAAGGAGTTGGATATCACATCTCATGATAAAAGAAGGGTCTAAGGTTTGGAAGGGGAAGGATTTGGATATCACATCTCATGTTATAGGACCGGTCTCAGGTTTGGTATTAGAAGCATTGAGATATCAAGTCTCATGGTATAGGAAGGGTCTCAGAACTGGAATGGGAAGGAGTTGGATATCACATCTCAAGCTATAGGAAGGGTCTCAGGATTGGAATGGGAAGGAGTTTGATATCACATCTCATGCCATAGTATGGGTCTCAGGTTTGGTATTAGCATTGGGATATCCCATCTCATGCTATAGGAAGGGTCTCAGGTTGGAATGGGAAGGAGTTGGATATCACATCTCATGTTATAGGAAGGGTCTCAGGATTGGAATGGGAAGGACTTGGATATCACATCTCATGCTATAGGAAGGCTCTCAGGTTTGGAAGGGGAAAGAGTTGGATATCACATTTCATGTTAGAGGTAGGATCTCAGGTTTGGTATAAGAGGCATTGAGATATCACATCTCATGCTATCAGAAGGGTCTCAGGATTGGAATGGGAAGGAGTTGGATATCACATCTCATGCTAAAGTGAGGGTCTCAGGTTTGGAAGGGGAAGGATTTGGATATCACATCTCATGTTATAGGAAGGATCTCAGGTTTGGTATTAGAAGCATTGAGATATCACATCTCATGCTATCAGAAGGTTCTCAGGATTGGAATGGGAAGGAGTTGGATATCACATCTCATGCTAAAGGGAGGGTCTCAGGTTTGGAAGGGGAAGGATTTGGATATCACAAATCATGTTATCGGAAGGATCTCAGGTTTGGTATTAGATGTATTGAGATATCACATCTCATGCTATAGGAAGGGTCTCAGGATTGGAATGGGAAGGAGTTGGATATCACATCTCATGCTAAAGGAACGGTCTCAGGTTTGGTAGAAGCATTGAGATATCACATCTCATGCTATAGGAAGGGTCTCAAGATTGGAATGGGAAGGACTTAGATATCACATATCATGCTATAGGGAGGGTCTCATTTTTGATATTAGAAGCATTGAGATATCACATCTCTGCTATCGGAAGGGTCTCAGGATTGGAATGGGAAGGAGTTGGATATTCCCATCTCATGTTATAGGAAGGGTCTCAGGTTTGGTATTTGAAGCATTGAGACATCACATCTCATGCTATAGGAAGGGTCTCAGGATTGCAATGGGAAGGACTTGGATATCACATCTCATGCTATAGGGAGGGTCTCAAGTTTGATATTAGAATCATTGAGATATCACATCTCATGATATCGGAAGGATCTCAGGATTGGAATAGGAAGGAGTTGGATATCACATCTCATGATAAAAGAAGGGTCTAAGGTTTGGAAGGGGAAGGATTTGGATATCACATCTCATGTTATAGGACCGGTCTCAGGTTTGGTATTAGAAGCATTGAGATATCAAGTCTCATGGTATAGGAAGGGTCTCAGAACTGGAATGGGAAGGAGTTGGATATCACATCTCAAGCTATAGGAAGGGTCTCAGGATTGGAATGGGAAGGAGTTTGATATCACATCTCATGCCATAGTATGGGTCTCAGGTTTGGTATTAGCATTGGGATATCCCATCTCATGCTATAGGAAGGGTCTCAGGTTGGAATGGGAAGGAGTTGGATATCACATCTCATGTTATAGGAAGGGTCTCAGGATTGGAATGGGAAGGACTTGGATATCACATCTCATGCTATAGGAAGGCTCTCAGGTTTGGAAGGGGAAAGAGTTGGATATCACATTTCATGTTAGAGGTAGGATCTCAGGTTTGGTATAAGAGGCATTGAGATATCACATCTCATGCTATCAGAAGGGTCTCAGGATTGGAATGGGAAGGAGTTGGATATCACATCTCATGCTAAAGTGAGGGTCTCAGGTTTGGAAGGGGAAGGATTTGGATATCACATCTCATGTTATAGGAAGGATCTCAGGTTTGGTATTAGAAGCATTGAGATATCACATCTCATGCTATCAGAAGGTTCTCAGGATTGGAATGGGAAGGAGTTGGATATCACATCTCATGCTAAAGGGAGGGTCTCAGGTTTGGAAGGGGAAGGATTTGGATATCACATCTCATGTTATCAGAAGGATCTCAGGTTTGGTATTAGAAGTATTGAGATATCACATCTCATGCTATAGGAAGGGTCTCAGGATTGGAATGGGAAGGAGTTGGATATCACATCTCATGCTAAAGGAACGGTCTCAGGTTTGGTAGAAGCATTGAGATATCACATCTCATGCTATAGGAAGGGTCTCAAGATTGGAATGGGAAGGACTTAGATATCACATATCATGCTATAGGGAGGGTCTCATTTTTGATATTAGAAGCATTGAGATATCACATCTCATGCTATCGGAAGTGTCTCAGGATTGGAATGGGAAGGAGCTGGATATCACATCTCATGCTAAAGGAAGGGTCTCAGGTTTGGAACGGGAAGGAGTTGGATATCCGATCTCATGTTATAGGAAGGGTCTCAGGTTTGGTATAAGCATTGAGATATCACATCTCTGCTATCGGAAGTGTCTCAGGATTGGAATGGGAAGGAGTTGGATATCCCCTCTCATGTTATAGGACGGGTCTCAGGATTGTTATTAGAATCATTGAGATATCATATTGCATGCTGTAGGAAGGGTCTAAGGATTGGAATGGGAAGGACTTGGATATCACATCTCATGCTATGGATAGGCTCTCAGGTTTGGAAAGGGAAGGAGTTGGATATCACATTTCATGTTAGAGGAAGGATCTCAGGTTTGGTATTAGAGGCATTGAGATATCACATCTCATGCTATATGAAGGGTCTCAGGATTGGAATGGGAAGGAGTTGGATATCACATCTCATGCTAAAGGAAGGGTCTCAGGTTTAGTATAAGCATTGAGATATCACATCTCATGCTATAGGAAGGGTCTCAGGATTGGAATGGAAGGAGTTGGATTTCACATCTCATGTTATAGGAAGGATCTCAGGTTTGGTATTAGAAGCATTGAGACATCACATCTCATGCTATCGGAAGTGTCTCAGGATTGGAATGGGAAGGAGCTGGATATCACATCTCATGCTAAAGGAAGGGTCTCAGGTTTGGAACGGGAAGGAGTTGGATATCACATCTCATGTTATAGGAAGGGTCTCATGTTGGTATAAGCATTGAGATATCACATCTCTGCTATCGGAAGTGTCTCAGGATTGGAATGGGAAGGAGTTGGATATCCCATCTCATGTTATAGGACGGGTCTCAGGTTTGTTATTAGAATCATTGAGATATCATATTGCATGCTGTAGGAAGGGTCTAAGGATTGGAATGGGAAGGACTTGGATATCACATCTCATGCTATAGATAGGCTCTCAGGTTTGGAAAGGGAAGGAGTTGGATATCACATTTCATGTTAGAGGAAGGATCTCAGGTTTGGTATTAGAGGCATTGAGATATCACATCTCATGCTATAGGAAGGGTCTCAGGTTGGAATTGGAAGGAGTTGGATATCACATCTCATGTTATAGGAAGGGTCTCAGGATTGGAATGGGAAGGACTTGGATATCACAACTCATGCTATAGGAAGGCTCTCAGGTTTGGAAGGGGAAAGAGTTGGATATCACATTTCATGTTAGAGGTAGGATCTCAGGTTTGGTATTAGAGGCAATGAGATATCACATCTCATGCTATCAGAAGGGTCTCAGGATTGGAATGGGAAGGAGTTGGATATCACATATCATGCTAAAGGGAGGGTCTCAGGTTTGGAAGGGGAAGGATTTGGATATCACATCTCATGTTATAGGAAGGATCTCAGGTTTGGTATTAGAAGCATTGAGATATCACATCTCATGCTATCGGAAGGATCTCAGGTTTGGTATTAGAAGCATTGAGATATCACATCTCATGCTATCAGAAGGTTCTCAGGATTGGAATGGGAAGGAGTTGGATATCCCATCTCATGCTAAAGTGAGGGTCTCAGGTTTGGAAGGGTAAGGATTTGGATATCACATCTCATGTTATCGGAAGGATCTCAGGTTTGGTATTAGAAGTATTGAGACATCACATCTCATGCTATAGGAAGGGTCTCAGGATTGCAATGGGAAGGACTTGGATATCACATCTCATGCTATAGGGAGGGTCTCAAGTTTGATATTAGAATCATTGAGATATCACATCTCATGATATCGGAAGGATCTCAGGATTGGAATAGGAAGGAGTTGGATATCACATCTCATGATAAAAGAAGGGTCTAAGGTTTGGAAGGGGAAGGATTTGGATATCACATCTCATGTTATAGGACCGGTCTCAGGTTTGGTATTAGAAGCATTGAGATATCAAGTCTCATGGTATAGGAAGGGTCTCAGAACTGGAATGGGAAGGAGTTGGATATCACATCTCAAGCTATAGGAAGGGTCTCAGGATTGGAATGGGAAGGAGTTTGATATCACATCTCATGCCATAGTATGGGTCTCAGGTTTGGTATTAGCATTGGGATATCCCATCTCATGCTATAGGAAGGGTCTCAGGTTGGAATGGGAAGGAGTTGGATATCACATCTCATGTTATAGGAAGGGTCTCAGGATTGGAATGGGAAGGACTTGGATATCACATCTCATGCTATAGGAAGGCTCTCAGGTTTGGAAGGGGAAAGAGTTGGATATCACATTTCATGTTAGAGGTAGGATCTCAGGTTTGGTATAAGAGGCATTGAGATATCACATCTCATGCTATCAGAAGGGTCTCAGGATTGGAATGGGAAGGAGTTGGATATCACATCTCATGCTAAAGTGAGGGTCTCAGGTTTGGAAGGGGAAGGATTTGGATATCACATCTCATGTTATAGGAAGGATCTCAGGTTTGGTATTAGAAGCATTGAGATATCACATCTCATGCTATCAGAAGGTTCTCAGGATTGGAATGGGAAGGAGTTGGATATCACATCTCATGCTAAAGGGAGGGTCTCAGGTTTGGAAGGGGAAGGATTTGGATATCACATCTCATGTTATCAGAAGGATCTCAGGTTTGGTATTAGAAGTATTGAGATATCACATCTCATGCTATAGGAAGGGTCTCAGGATTGGAATGGGAAGGAGTTGGATATCACATCTCATGCTAAAGGAACGGTCTCAGGTTTGGTAGAAGCATTGAGATATCACATCTCATGCTATAGGAAGGGTCTCAAGATTGGAATGGGAAGGACTTAGATATCACATATCATGCTATAGGGAGGGTCTCATTTTTGATATTAGAAGCATTGAGATATCACATCTCATGCTATCGGAAGTGTCTCAGGATTGGAATGGGAAGGAGCTGGATATCACATCTCATGCTAAAGGAAGGGTCTCAGGTTTGGAACGGGAAGGAGTTGGATATCCGATCTCATGTTATAGGAAGGGTCTCAGGTTTGGTATAAGCATTGAGATATCACATCTCTGCTATCGGAAGTGTCTCAGGATTGGAATGGGAAGGAGTTGGATATCCCCTCTCATGTTATAGGACGGGTCTCAGGATTGTTATTAGAATCATTGAGATATCATATTGCATGCTGTAGGAAGGGTCTAAGGATTGGAATGGGAAGGACTTGGATATCACATCTCATGCTATGGATAGGCTCTCAGGTTTGGAAAGGGAAGGAGTTGGATATCACATTTCATGTTAGAGGAAGGATCTCAGGTTTGGTATTAGAGGCATTGAGATATCACATCTCATGCTATATGAAGGGTCTCAGGATTGGAATGGGAAGGAGTTGGATATCACATCTCATGCTAAAGGAAGGGTCTCAGGTTTAGTATAAGCATTGAGATATCACATCTCATGCTATAGGAAGGGTCTCAGGATTGGAATGGAAGGAGTTGGATTTCACATCTCATGTTATAGGAAGGATCTCAGGTTTGGTATTAGAAGCATTGAGACATCACATCTCATGCTATCGGAAGTGTCTCAGGATTGGAATGGGAAGGAGCTGGATATCACATCTCATGCTAAAGGAAGGGTCTCAGGTTTGGAACGGGAAGGAGTTGGATATCACATCTCATGTTATAGGAAGGGTCTCATGTTGGTATAAGCATTGAGATATCACATCTCTGCTATCGGAAGTGTCTCAGGATTGGAATGGGAAGGAGTTGGATATCCCATCTCATGTTATAGGACGGGTCTCAGGTTTGTTATTAGAATCATTGAGATATCATATTGCATGCTGTAGGAAGGGTCTAAGGATTGGAATGGGAAGGACTTGGATATCACATCTCATGCTATAGATAGGCTCTCAGGTTTGGAAAGGGAAGGAGTTGGATATCACATTTCATGTTAGAGGAAGGATCTCAGGTTTGGTATTAGAGGCATTGAGATATCACATCTCATGCTATAGGAAGGGTCTCAGGTTGGAATTGGAAGGAGTTGGATATCACATCTCATGTTATAGGAAGGGTCTCAGGATTGGAATGGGAAGGACTTGGATATCACAACTCATGCTATAGGAAGGCTCTCAGGTTTGGAAGGGGAAAGAGTTGGATATCACATTTCATGTTAGAGGTAGGATCTCAGGTTTGGTATTAGAGGCAATGAGATATCACATCTCATGCTATCAGAAGGGTCTCAGGATTGGAATGGGAAGGAGTTGGATATCACATATCATGCTAAAGGGAGGGTCTCAGGTTTGGAAGGGGAAGGATTTGGATATCACATCTCATGTTATAGGAAGGATCTCAGGTTTGGTATTAGAAGCATTGAGATATCACATCTCATGCTATCGGAAGGATCTCAGGTTTGGTATTAGAAGCATTGAGATATCACATCTCATGCTATCAGAAGGTTCTCAGGATTGGAATGGGAAGGAGTTGGATATCCCATCTCATGCTAAAGTGAGGGTCTCAGGTTTGGAAGGGTAAGGATTTGGATATCACATCTCATGTTATCGGAAGGATCTCAGGTTTGGTATTAGAAGTATTGAGATATCACATCTCATGCTATAGGAAGGGTCTCAGGATTGGAATGGGAAGGAGTTGGATATCACATCTCATGCTAAAGGAAGGGTCTCAGGTTTGGTAGAAGCATTGAGATATCACATCTCATGCTATAGGAAGGGTCTCAGGATTGGAATGGGAAGGACTTAGATATCACATATCATGCTATAGGGAAGGTCTCAGTTTTGATATTAGAAGCATTGAGATATCACATCTCATGCTATCGGAAGTGTCTCAGGATTGGAATGGGAAGGAGCTGGATATCACATCTCATGCTAAAGGAAGGGTCTCAGGTTTGGAACGGGAAGGAGTTGGATATCCGATCTCATGTTATAGGAAGGGTCTCAGGTTTGGTATAAGCATTGAGATATCACAAATCTGCTATCGGAAGTGTCTCAGGATTGGAATGGGAAGGAGTTGGATATCCCATCTCATGTTATAGGACGGGTCTCAGGATTGTTATTAGAATCATTGAGATATCATATTGCATGCTGTAGGAAGGGTCTAAGGATTGGAATGGGAAGGACTTGGATATCACATCTCATGCTATGGATAGGCTCTCAGGTTTGGAAAGGGAAGGAGTTGGATATCACATTTCATGTTAGAGGAAGGATCTCAGGTTTGGTATTAGAGGCATTGAGATATCACATCTCATGCTATAGGAAGGGTCTCAGGATTGGAATGGGAAGGAGTTGGATATCACATCTCATGTTATAGGAAGGGTCTCAGGTTTGGTATAAGAATTGGGATATCATATCTCATGCTATAGGAAGGGTCTCAGGATTGGAATGGAAGGAGTTGGATATCACATCTCATGTTATAGGAAGGATCTCAGGTTTGGTATTAGAAGCATTGAGACATCACATCTCATGCTATAGGAAGTGTCTCAGGATTGGAATGGGAAGGACTTGGATATCACATCTCATGCTATAGGGAGTGTCTCAAGTTTGATATTAGAAGCATTGAGATATCACATCTCATGCTATAGGAAGGGTCTCAGGATTGGAATTGGAAGGATTTGGATATCACATCTCATGCTATAGGAGGGGTCTCAGGTTTGGTATAAGCAGTGAGATATCACATCTCATGCTACAGGAAGTGTCTCAGGATTGGAATGGGAAGGAGTTGGATATCACATCTCATGTTATAGGAAGGATCTCAGGTTTGGTATAAGCATTGAGATATCACATCTCTGCTATCGGAAGGGTCTCAGGATTGGAATGGGAAGGAGTTGGATATTCCCATCTCATGTTATAGGAAGGGTCTCAGGTTTGGTATTTGAAGCATTGAGACATCACATCTCATGCTATAGGAAGGGTCTCAGGATTGCAATGGGAAGGACTTGGATATCACATCTCATGCTATAGGGAGGGTCTCAAGTTTGATATTAGAAGCATTGAGATATCACATCTCATGATATCGGAAGGATCTCAGGATTGGAATGGGAAGGAGTTGGATATCACATCTCATGATAAAAGAAGGGTCTAAGGTTTGGAAGGGGAAGGATTTGGATATCACATCTCATGTTATAGGACCAGTCTCAGGTTTGGTATTAGAAGCATTGAGATATCAAGTCTCATGGTATAGGAAGGGTCTCAGAACTGGAATGGGAAGGAGTTGGATATCACATCTCAAGCTATAGGAAGGGTCTCAGGATTGGAATGGGAAGGAGTTTGATATCACATCTCATGCCATAGTATGGGTCTCAGGTTTGGTATTAGCATTGGGATATCCCATCTCATGCTATAGGAAGGGTCTCAGGTTGGAATGGGAAGGAGTTGGATATCACATCTCATGTTATAGGAAGGGTCTCTGGATTGGAATGGGAAGGACTTGGATATCACATCTCATGCTATAGGAAGGCTCTCAGGTTTGGAAGGGGAAAGAGTTGGATATCACATTTCATGTTAGAGGTAGGATCTCAGGTTTGGTATAAGAGGCATTGAGATATCACATCTCATGCTATCAGAAGGGTCTCAGGATTGGAATGGGAAGGAGTTGGATATCACATCTCATGCTAAAGTGAGGGTCTCAGGTTTGGAAGGGGAAGGATTTGGATATCACATCTCATGTTATAGGAAGGATCTCAGGTTTGGTATTAGAAGCATTGAGATATCACATCTCATGCTATCAGAAGGTTCTCAGGATTGGAATGGGAAGGAGTTGGATATCACATCTCATGCTAAAGGGAGGGTCTCAGGTTTGGAAGGGGAAGGATTTGGATATCACAAATCATGTTATCGGAAGGATCTCAGGTTTGGTATTAGAAGTATTGAGATATCACATCTCATGCTATAGGAAGGGTCTCAGGATTGGAATGGGAAGGAGTTGGATATCACATCTCATGCTAAAGGAACGGTCTCAGGTTTGGTAGAAGCATTGAGATATCACATCTCATGCTATAGGAAGGGTCTCAAGATTGGAATGGGAAGGACTTAGATATCACATATCATGCTATAGGGAGGGTCTCATTTTTGATATTAGAAGCATTGAGATATCACATCTCTGCTATCGGAAGGGTCTCAGGATTGGAATGGGAAGGAGTTGGATATTCCCATCTCATGTTATAGGAAGGGTCTCAGGTTTGGTATTTGAAGCATTGAGACATCACATCTCATGCTATAGGAAGGGTCTCAGGATTGCAATGGGAAGGACTTGGATATCACATCTCATGCTATAGGGAGGGTCTCAAGTTTGATATTAGAATCATTGAGATATCACATCTCATGATATCGGAAGGATCTCAGGATTGGAATAGGAAGGAGTTGGATATCACATCTCATGATAAAAGAAGGGTCTAAGGTTTGGAAGGGGAAGGATTTGGATATCACATCTCATGTTATAGGACCGGTCTCAGGTTTGGTATTAGAAGCATTGAGATATCAAGTCTCATGGTATAGGAAGGGTCTCAGAACTGGAATGGGAAGGAGTTGGATATCACATCTCAAGCTATAGGAAGGGTCTCAGGATTGGAATGGGAAGGAGTTTGATATCACATCTCATGCCATAGTATGGGTCTCAGGTTTGGTATTAGCATTGGGATATCCCATCTCATGCTATAGGAAGGGTCTCAGGTTGGAATGGGAAGGAGTTGGATATCACATCTCATGTTATAGGAAGGGTCTCAGGATTGGAATGGGAAGGACTTGGATATCACATCTCATGCTATAGGAAGGCTCTCAGGTTTGGAAGGGGAAAGAGTTGGATATCACATTTCATGTTAGAGGTAGGATCTCAGGTTTGGTATAAGAGGCATTGAGATATCACATCTCATGCTATCAGAAGGGTCTCAGGATTGGAATGGGAAGGAGTTGGATATCCAATCTCATGCTAAAGTGAGGGTCTCAGGTTTGGAAGGGGAAGGATTTGGATATCACATCTCATGTTATAGGAAGGATCTCAGGTTTGGTATTAGAAGCATTGAGATATCACATCTCATGCTATCAGAAGGTTCTCAGGATTGGAATGGGAAGGAGTTGGATATCACATCTCATGCTAAAGGGAGGGTCTCAGGTTTGGAAGGGGAAGGATTTGGATATCACATCTCATGTTATCGGAAGGATCTCAGGTTTGGTATTAGAAGTATTGAGATATCACATCTCATGCTATAGGAAGGGTCTCAGGATTGGAATGGGAAGGAGTTGGATATCACATCTCATGCTAAAGGAACGGTCTCAGGTTTGGTAGAAGCATTGAGATATCACATCTCATGCTATAGGAAGGGTCTCAAGATTGGAATGGGAAGGACTTAGATATCACATATCATGCTATAGGGAGGGTCTCATTTTTGATATTAGAAGCATTGAGATATCACATCTCATGCTATCGGAAGTGTCTCAGGATTGGAATGGGAAGGAGCTGGATATCACATCTCATGCTAAAGGAAGGGTCTCAGGTTTGGAACGGGAAGGAGTTGGATATCCGATCTCATGTTATAGGAAGGGTCTCAGGTTTGGTATAAGCATTGAGATATCACATCTCTGCTATCGGAAGTGTCTCAGGATTGGAATGGGAAGGAGTTGGATATCCCCTCTCATGTTATAGGACGGGTCTCAGGATTGTTATTAGAATCATTGAGATATCATATTGCATGCTGTAGGAAGGGTCTAAGGATTGGAATGGGAAGGACTTGGATATCACATCTCATGCTATGGATAGGCTCTCAGGTTTGGAAAGGGAAGGAGTTGGATATCACATTTCATGTTAGAGGAAGGATCTCAGGTTTGGTATTAGAGGCATTGAGATATCACATCTCATGCTATAGGAAGGGTCTCAGGATTGGAATGGGAAGGAGTTGGATATCACATCTCATGCTAAAGGAAGGGTCTCAGGTTTAGTATAAGCATTGAGATATCACATCTCATGCTATAGGAAGGGTCTCAGGATTGGAATGGAAGGAGTTGGATTTCACATCTCATGTTATAGGAAGGATCTCAGGTTTGGTATTAGAAGCATTGAGACATCACATCTCATGCTATAGGAAGGGTCTCAGGATTGGAATGGGAAGGAGTTGGATATCACATCTCATGCTATAGGAAGGGTCTCAGGTTTGGTATAAGCATTGAGATATCACATCTCATGCTATAGGAAGGGTCTCAGGATTGGAATGGGAAGGAGTTGGATATTCCCATCTCATGTTATAGGAAGAGTCTCATGCTAAGACCTGATAGACCCTTCCTATAACATGAGATGTGATATCTCAATGCTTCTAATATCAATACTGAGACCCTCCCTATAGCATGAGATGTGATATCTAAGCCCTTCCCATTCCAATCCTGAGACCCTTCCGATAGCAGAGATGTGATATCTCAATGCTTATACCAAACCTGAGACCCTTCCTATAGCATGAGATGTGATATCCAACTCCTTCCCATTCCAATCCTGAGACCCTTCCTATAGCATGATATGTGAAATCTCAATGCTTCTACCAAAACTGAGACCCTTCCTTTAGCATGAGATGTGATATCCAACTCCTTCCCATTCCAATCCTGAGACCAGTCCTATAGCATGAGATGTGATATCTCAATGCTTCTAATACCAAACCCGAGATCCTTCCTATAACATGAGATGTGATATCCAACTCCTTCCCATTCCAATCCTGAGACCCTTCCTATAGCATGAGATGTGATATCTCAATGCTTCTAATACCAAACCTGAGATCCTTCCGATAGCATGTGATATCTCAATGCTTCTAATACCAAACCTGAGATCCTTCCTATAACATGAGATGTGATATCCAAATCCTTCCCCTTCCGAACCTGAGAGCCTTCCTACAGCATGAGATGTGATATCCAAGTCCTTCCCATTCCAATCCTGAGACCCTTCCTATAACATGAGATGTCATATCCAACTCCTTCCTATTCCAACCTGATACCCTTCCGATAGCATGAGATGTGATATCCCAATGCTTCTACAAAACCTGAGACCCATACCATGGCATGAGATGTGATATCAAACTCCCGTCCCATACCATGAGACTTGATATCTCAATGCTTCTAATACCAAACCTGAGACCGGTCCAATAACATGAGATGTGATATCCAAATCCTTCCCCTTCCAAACCTTAGACCCTTCCTTTATCATGAGATGTGATATCCAAGTCCTTCCCATTCCATTCCTGAGACCCTTCCTATAGCATGAGATGTGATATCTCAATGCTTCTAATACCAAACCTGAGACCCTTCTTATGACATGAATTCTGATATCCAAGTCCTTCCCATTCCAATCCTGAGACCCTTCCAATAGCAGAGATGTGATATCTCAATGCTTCTAATATCAAACCTGAGACCTGTCGTATAACATGAGATGGGATATCCAACTCCTTCCCGTTCCAAACCTGATACCCTTCCTATAGCATGAGATGTGATATCCAATTCCTTCCCATCCCAATCCTGAGACACCTCCGATAGCAGGGATGTGATATCTCAATGCTTATACCAAACCTGAGACTCTTCCTATAACATGAGATGTGATATCTAACTCCTTCCCGTTCCAAACCTGAGACCCTTCCTATAGCATGAGATGTGATATCCAACTCCTTCCCATTCCAATCCTGAGACCCGTCCTATAACATGAGATGTGATATCCAAATCCT
Organism: Ambystoma mexicanum; assembly: GCF_040938575.1. Classification (NCBI taxonomy): domain Eukaryota; kingdom Metazoa; phylum Chordata; class Amphibia; order Caudata; family Ambystomatidae; genus Ambystoma; species Ambystoma mexicanum. Next base: position 1,386,213 of record NW_027182475.1, read on the forward strand.
TCCCCTTCCAAACCTTAGACCCTTCCTTTATCATGCGATGTGATATCCAACTCCTTCCCATTCCAATCCTGAGACCCTTCCTATAGCATGAGATGTGATATCTCAATGCTTCTAATACCAAACCTGAGATCCTTCCGATAGCATGAGATGTGATATCTCAATGCTTCTAATACCAAACCTGAGATCCTTCCTATAACATGAGATGTGATATCCAAATCCTTCCCCTTCCGAACCTGAGACCCTCCCTTTAGCATGAGATGTGATATCCAACTCCTTCCCATTCCAATCCTGATACGCTTCTGATAGCATGAGATGTGATATCTCAATGCCTCTAATACCAAACCTGAGATCCTACCTCTAACATGAAATGTGATATCCAACTCCTTCCCTTTCCAAACCTGCGAGCCTTCCTACAGCATGAGATGTGATATCCAAGTCCTTCCCATTCCAATCCTGAGACCCTTCCTATAACATGAGATGTCATATCCAACTCCTTCCCATTCCAACCTGAGACCCTTCCTATAGCATGAGATGGGATATCCAACTCCTTCCAAAACCAATCCTGATACCCTTCCGATAGCATGAGATGTGATATCCAAATCCTTCCCATTCCAATCCTGAGACCCTTCCTATAGCATGAGATGGGATATCTCAATGCTTCTAATACCAAACCTGAGATCCTTCCTATAACATGAGATGTGATATCCAAATCCTTCCCCTTCCAAACCTTAGACCCTTCCTTTATCATGAGATGTGATATCCAAGTCCTTCCCATTCCATTCCTGAGACCCTTCCTATAGCATGAGATGTGATATCTCAATGCTTCTAATACCAAACCTGAGACCCTTCCCATAACATGAGATGTGATATCCAAGTCCTTCCCATTTCAATCCTGATACCCTTCCTATAGCATGAGATGTGATATCTCAATGCTTCTAATACCAAACCTGAGACCCTTCCTATAACATGAGATGTGATATCCAAGTCCTTCCCATTTCAATCCTGAGACCCTTCCTATAGCATGAGATGTGATATCTCAATGCTTCTAATATCAAACCTGAGACCTGTCCTATAACATGAAATGGGATATCCAACTCCTTCCCGTTCCAAACCTGATACCCTTCCTATAGCATGAGATGTGATATCCAATTCCTTCCCATCCCAATCCTGAGACACCACCGATAGCAGAGATGTGATAGCTCAATGCTTATACCAAACCTGAGACTATTCCTATAACATGAGATGTGATATCTAACTCCTTCCCGTTCCAAACCTGAGACCCTTCCTATAGCATGAGATGTGATATCCAACTCCTTCCCATTCCAATCCTGAGACCCTTCCTATAGCATGAGATGTGATATCTCAATGCTTATACCAAATCTGAGACCCTTCCTATAGCATGAGATGTGATATCCAACTCCTTCCCATTCCAATCCTGAGACCCTTCCTATAGCATGAGATGTGATATCTCAATGCTTCTAATACCAAACCTGAGATCCTTCCTATAACATGAGATGTGATATCCAACTCCTTCCCATTCCAATCCTGAGACCCTTATGATAGCATGAGATGTGATATCTCAATGCCTCTAATACCAAACCTGAGATACTTCCGATAGCATGAGATGTGATATCTCAATGCTTCTAATACCAAACCTGAGATCCTTCCTATAACATGAGATGTGATTTCCAAATCCTTCCCCTTCCAAACCTGAGACCATCCCTTTAGCATGAGATGTGATATACAACTCCTTCCCATTCCAATCATGAGACCCTTCTGATAGCATGAGATGTGATATCTCAATGCCTCTAATACCAAACCTGAGATCCTACCTCTAACATGAAATGTGATATCCATCTCCTTCCCTTTCCAAACCTGAGACCCTGCCTATAGCATGAGATGTGATATTCAAGTCCTTCCCATTCCAATCCTGAGACTCTTCCTATAGCATGTGATGTGATATCTCAATGCTTATACCAAACCTGAGACCCTTCCTATGGCATGAGATGTCATATACAACTCCTTCCCATTCCAATCCAGAGACCCTTCCTATAGCATGAGATGTGATATCTCAATGCTTATACCAAACCTGAGACCCTTCCTATAGCATGAGATGTGATATCCAACTTCTTCCCATTCCAATCCTAAGACCCTTCCTATAACATGAGATGTGATGTCTCAATGCTTCTAATACCAAACCTGAGATCTTTCCTATAATATGAGATGTGATATCCAACTCCTTCCCATTCCAATCCTGAGACCCTTCGTATAGCATGAGATGTGATATCTCAATGCTTATACCAAACCTGAGACCCTTCCTATAGCTTGAGATGTGATATCCAACTCCTTCCCATTCCAATCCTGAGACCCTTCCTATAGCATGAGATGTGATATCTCAAGGCCTCTAATACCAAACCTGAGATCCTTCCTCTAACATGAAATGTGATATCCAACTCCTTAGCATGAGATATGATATCCAAGTCCTTCCCATTCCAATCCTGAGACCCTTCCTATAACATGAAATGTGATATCCAAATCCTTCCCATTCCAACCTGAGACCCTTCCTATAGCATGAGATGGGATATCCAACTCCTTCCAAATCCAATACTGATACCCTTCCAATAGCATGAGATGTGATATCCCAATGCTTCTACCAAACCTGAGACCCATACTATGGCATAAGATGTGATATCAAACTCCTTCCCATTCCAATCCTGAGACCCTTCCTATAGCTTGAGATGTGATATCCAACTCCTTCCCATTCCAATTCTGAGACCCTTCCTATACCATGAGACTTGATATCTCAATGCTTCTAATACCAAACCTGAGACCCGTCCTATAACATGAGATGTGATATCCAAATCCTTCCCCTTCCAAACCTTAGACCCTTCCTTTATCATGAGATGTGATATCCAACTCCTTCCCATTCCAATCCTGAGACCCTTCCGATATCATGAGATTTGTTATCTCAATGCTTCTAATATCAAACTTGAGACCCTCCCTATAGCATGAGATGTGACATCCAAGTCCTCCACATTCCAATCCTGAGACCCTTCCTATAGCATGAGATGTGATATCTCAATGCTTCTAATACCAAACCTGAGACCCTTCCTATAACATGAGATGGGATATCCAACTCCTTCCCATTCCAATCCTGAGACACTTCCGATAGCAGAGATGTGATATCTCAATGCGTATACAAACCTGAGACCCTTCCTATAACATGAGATGTGATATCCAACTCCTTCCCATTCCAAACCTGAGACCCTTCCTATAGCATATGTGATATCCAACTCCTTCCAATTCCAAACATGAGACCCTTCCCATAGCAAGAATGTAATATCCAACTCCTTCCCATTCCAATCCTGAGACCATTCCTATAGCATGAGATGTGATATCTCAATGTTTCTAATACCAAACCTGAGATCCTTCCTATGACATGAGATGTGATATCCAATTCCTTCCCATTCCAAACCTGAGACCCTTCCTACAGCATGCGATGTGATATCTCAATGCTTCTAATACCAAACCTGAGACCAGTCCTATAACATGAGATTTGATATCCAAATCCTTTGCATTCCAATCCTGAGACCCTTCCTATAGCATGAGATGTGATATCTCAATGGTTCTAATACCAAACCAGAGATCCTTCCTATAACATGAGATGTGATATCCAATTCCTTCCCATTCCAAACCTGAGACCCTTCCTATAACATGAAATGTGATATCCAACTCCATCCCATTCCAACCTGAGACCTTTCCTATAGCATGAGATGGGATATCCAACTCCTTCCAAATCCAATACTGATACCATTCCGATAGCATGAGATGTGATATCCCAATGCTTCTACCAAATCTGAGACCCATACTATGGCATGAGATGTGATACCAAACTCCTTCCCATTCCAATCCTGAGACCCTTCCTATAGCTTGAGATGTGATATCCAACTTCTTCCCATTCCAATTCTGAGACCCTTCCTATACCATGAGACTTGATATCTCAATGCTTCTAATACCAAACCTGAGACCCGTCCTATAACATGAGATGTGATATCCAAATCCGTCCCCTTCCAAACCTTAGACCCTTCCTTTATCATGAGATGTGATATCCAACTCCTTCCCATTCCAATCCTGAGACCCTTCCGATATCATGAGATTTGTTATCTCAATGCTTCTAATATCAAACTTGAGACCCTCCCTATAGCATGAGATGTGACATCCAAGTCCTCCCCATTCCAATCCTGAGACCCTTCCTATAGCATGAGATGTGATATCTCAATGCTTCTAATACCAAACCTGAGACCCTTCCTATAACATGAGATGGGATATCCAACTCAGATGGGATATCCAACTCCTTCCCATTCCAATCCTGAGACCCTTCCGATAGCAGAGATGTGATATCTCAATGCTTATATCAAACCTGAGACCCTTCCTATGGCCTGAGATGTCATATACAACTCCTTCCCATTCCAATCCTGAGACCCTTCCTATAGCATGAGATGTGATGTCTCAATGCTTCTAATACCAAACCTGAGATCCTTCCTATAACATGAGATGTGATATCCAACTCCTTCCCATTCCAATCCTGAGACCCTTATGATAGCATGAGATGTGATATCTCAATGCCTCTTATACCAAACCTGAGATCCTTCCGATAGCATGAGATGTGATATCTCAATGCTTCTAATACCAAACCTGAGATCCTTCCTATAATATGAGATGTGATTTCCAAATCCTTCCCCTTCCAAACCTGAGACCCTCCCTTTAGCATGAGATGTGATATCCAACTCCTTCCCATTCCAATCCTGAGACCCTTCTGATAGCATGAGATGTGATATCTCAATGCCTCTAATACCAAACCTGAGATCCTACCTCTAACATGAAATGTGATATCCATCTCCTTCCCTTTCCAAACCTGAGACCCTGCCTATAGCATGAGATGTGATATCCAAGTCCTTCCCATTCCAATCCTGAGACCCTTCCTATAGCATGAGATGGGATATCCAACTCCTTCCAAATCCAATACTGATACCATTCCGATAGCATGAGATGTGATATCCCAATGCTTCTACCAAATCTGAGACCCATACTATGGCATGAGATGTGATATCAAACTCCTTCCCATTCCAATCCTGAGACCCTTCCTATAGCTTGAGATGTGATATCCAACTTCTTCCCATTCCAATTCTGAGACCCTTTCTATACCATGAGACTTGATATCTCAATGCTTCTAATACCAAACCTGAGACCCGTCCTATAACATGAGATATGATATCCAAATCCTTCCCCTTCCAAACCTTAGACCCTTCCTTTATCATGAGATGTGATATCCAACTCCTTCCCATTCCAATCCTGAGACCCTTCCGATATCATGACATTTGTTATCTCAATGTTTCTAATATCAAACTTGAGACCCTCCCTATAGCATGAGATGTGACATCCAAGTCCTCCCCATTCCAATCCTGAGACCCTTCCTATAGCATGAGATGTGATATCTCAATGCTTCTAATACCAAACCTGAGACCCTTCCTATAACATGAGATGGGATATCCAACTCAGATGGGATATCCAACTCCTTCCCATTCCAATCCTGAGACCCTTCCGATAGCAGAGATGTGATATCTCAATGCTTATATCAAACCTGAGACCCTTCCTATGGCCTGAGATGTCATATACAACTCCTTCCCATTCCAATCCTGAGACCCTTCCTATAGCATGAGATGTGATATCCAACTCCTTCCCATTCCAATCCCGAGACCCTTCCTATAGCATGAGATGTGATGTCTCAATGCTTCCAATACCAAACCTGAGATCCTTCATATAACATGAGATGTGATATCCAACTCCTTCCCATTCCAATCCTGAGACCCTTATGATAGCATGAGATGTGATATCTCAATGCCTCTTATACCAAACCTGAGATCCTTCCGATAGCATGAGATGTGATATCTCAATGCTTCTAATACCAAACCTGAGATCCTTCCTATAATATGAGATGTGATTTCCAAATCCTTCCCCTTCCAAACCTGAGACCCTCCCTTTAGCATGAGATGTGATATCCAACTCCTTCCCATTCCAATCCTGAGACCCTTCCTATAGCATGTGATGTGATATCTCAATGCTTATACAAAACCTGAGACCCTTCCTATGGCATGAGATGGCATATACAACTCCTTCCCATTCCAATCCTGAGACCCTTCCTATAGCATGAGATGTGATATCTCAATGCTTATACCAAACCTGAGACCCTTCCTATAGCATGTGATGTGATATCCAACTTCTTCCCATTCCAATCCTGAGACCCTTCCTATAGCATGAGATGTGATATCTCAATGCTTATACCAAACCTGAGACCCTTCCTATAGCTTGAGATGTGATATCCAACTCCTTCCCATTCCAATCCTGAGACCCTTCCTATAGCATGAGATGTGATATCTCAAGGCCTCTAATACCAAACCTGAGATCCTTCCTCTAACATGAAATGTGATATCCAACTCCTTCCCCTTCCAAACCTGAGAGCCTTCCTATAGCATGAGATATGATATCCAAGTCCTTCCCATTCCAATCCTGAGACCCTTCCTATAACATGAAATGTGATATCCAACTCCTTCCCATTCCAACCTGAGACCCTTCCTATAGCATGAGATGGGATATCCAACTCCTTCCAAATCCAATACTGATACCCTTCCGATAGCATGAGATGTGATATCCCAATGCTTCTACCAAACCTGAGTCCCATACTATGGCATGAGATGTGATATCAAACTCCTTCCCATTCCAATCCTGAGACCCTTCTTATACCATGAGACTTGATATCTCAATGCTTCTAATACCAAACCCGAGACCCGTCCTATAACATGAGATGTGATATCCAAATCCTTCCCCTTCCAAACCTTAGACCCTTCCTTTATCATGAGATGTGATATCCAACTCCTTCCCATTCCAATCCTGAGACCCTTCCGATATCATGAGATGTGATATCTCAATGCTTATACCAAATCTGAGACCCTTCCTATGGCCTGAGATGTCATATACAACTCCTTCCCATTCCAATCCTGAGACCCTTCCTATACCATGAGACTTGATATCTCAATGCTTCTAATACCAAACCTGAGACCCGTCCTATAACATGAGATGTGATATCCAAATCCTTCCCATTCCAAACCTTAGACCCTTCCTTTATCATGAGATGTGATATCCAACTCCTTCCCATTCCAATCCTGAGACCCTTCCGATATCATGAGATTTGTTATCTCAATGCTTCTAATATCAAACTTGAGACCCTGCCTATAGCATGAGATGTGATATTCAAGTCCTTCCCATTCCAATCCTGAGACCCTTCCTATAGCATGTGATGTGATATCTCAATGCTTATACCAAACCTGAGACCCTTCCTATGGCATGAGATGTCATATACAACTCCTTCCCATTCCAATCCTGAGACCCTTCCTATAGCATGAGATGTGATATCTCAATGCTTATACCAAACCCGAGACCCTTCCTATAGCATGAGATGTGATATCCAACTTCTTCCCATTCCAATCCTAAGACCCTTCCTATAACATGAGATGTGATGTCTCAATGCTTCTAATACCAAACCTGAGATCTTTCCTATAATATGAGATGTGATATCCAACTCCTTCCCATTCCAATCCTGAGACCCTTCCTATAGCATGAGATGTGATATCTCAATGCTTATACCAAACCTGAGACCCTTCCTATAGCTTGAGATGTGATATCCAACTCCTTCCCATTCCAATCCTGAGACCCTTCCTATAGCATGAGATGTGATATCTCAAGGCCTCTAATACCAAACCTGAGATCCTTCCTCTAACATGAAATGTGATATCCAACTCCATCCCCTTCCAAACCTGAGAGCCTTCCTATAGCATGAGATATGATATCCAAGTCCTTCCCATTCCAATCCTGAGACCCTTCCTATAACATGAAATGTGATATCCAAATCCTTCCCATTCCAACCTGAGACCCTTCCTATAGCATGAGATGGGATATCCAACTCCTTCCAAATCCAATACTGATACCCTTCCAATAGCATGAGATGTGATATCCCAATGCTTCTATCAAACCTGAGACCCATACTATGGCATAAGATGTGATATCAAACTCCTTCCCATTCCAATCCTGAGACCCTTCCTATAGCTTGAGATGTGATATCCAACTCCTTCCCATTCCAATTCTGAGACCCTTCCTATACCATGAGACTTGATATCTCAATGCTTCTAATACCAAACCTGAGACCCGTCCTATAACATGAGATGTGATATCCAAATCCTTCCCCTTCCAAACCTTAGACCCTTCCTTTATCATGAGATGTGATATCCAACTCCTTCCCATTCCAATCCTGAGACCCTTCCGATATCATGAGATTTGTTATCTCAATGCTTCTAATATCAAACTTGAGACCCTCCCTATAGCATGAGATGTGACATCCAAGTCCTCCCCATTCCAATCCTGAGACCCTTCCTATAGCATGAGATGTGATATCTCAATGCTTCTAATACCAAACCTGAGACCCTTCCTATAACATGAGATGGGATATCCAACTCCTTCCCATTCCAATCCTGAGACCCTTCCGATAGCAGAGATGTGATATCTCAATGCGTATACCAACCTGAGACCCTTCCTATAACATGAGATGTGATATCCAACTCCTTCCCATTCCAAACCTGAGACCCTTCCTATAGCATATGTGATATCCAACTCCTTCCAATTCCAAACATGAGACCCTTCCCATAGCAAGAATGTAATATCCAACTCCTTCCCATTCCAATCCTGAGACCATTCCTATAGCATGAGATGTGATATCTCAATGCTTCTAATACCAAACCTGAGATCCTTCCTATGACATGAGATGTGATATCCAATTCCTTCCCATTCCAAACCTGAGACCCTTCCTACAGCATGCGATGTGATATCTCAATGCTTCTAATACCAAACCTGAGACCAGTCCTATAACATGAGATGGGATATCCAACTCCTTCCCGTTCCAATCCTGAGACACTTCCGATTGCAGAGATTTGATATCTCAATGCTTATACCAAACCTGAGACTCTTCCTATAACATGAGATGTGATATCCAACTCCTTCCCGTTCCAAACCTGAGACCCTTCCTATAGCATGAGATGTGATATCCAAATCCTTCCCATCCCAATCCTGAGACACTTCCAATTGCAGAGAAGTGATATCTCAATGCTTATACCAAACCTGAGACTCTTCCTATAACACGAGATGTGATATCCAACTCCTTCCCGTTCCAAACCTGAGACCCTTCCTATAGCATGAGATGTGATATCCAACTCCTTCCCATTCCAATCCTGAGACCCTTCCGATAGCATGAGATGTGATATCTCAATGCCTCTAATACCAAACCTGAGATCCTTCCTATAACATGTGATGTGATATTCAAATCCTTCCCCTTCCAAACCTAAGACCCTCCCTTTGGCATGAGATGTGATATACAACTCCTTCCCATTCCAATCCTGAGACCCTTCTGATAGCATGAGATGTGATATCTCAATGCCTCTAATACCAAACCTGAGATCCTACCTCTAACATGAAATGTGATATCCATCTCCTTCCCTTTCCAAATCTGAGACCCTGCCTATAGCATGAGCTGTGATATCCAAGTCCTTCCCATTCCAATCCTGAGACCCTTCCTATAGCATGTGATGTGATATCTCAATGCTTATACCAAACCTGAGACCCTTCTTATGGCATGAGATGTGATATACAACTCCTTCCCATTCCAATGCTGGGACCCTTCCTATAGCATGAGATGTGATATCTCAATGCGTATACCAAACCTGAGACCCTTCCTATAGCATGAGATGTGATATCTCAAGGCCTCTAATACCAAACCTGAGATCCTTCTTCTAACATGAGATGTGATATCCAACTCCTTCCCGTTCCAAACCTGAGACACTTCCTATAGCATATGTGATATCCAACTCCTTCCATTCCAAACATGAGACCCTTCCTATAGCAAGAATGTAATATCCAACTCCTACCCATTCCAATCCTGAGACCCTTCCTATAGCAAGAGATGTGATATCCAAATCCTTCCCATTCCAATCCTGAGACCCTTCCTATAACATGAGATGTGATATCCAACTCCTTCCCATTCCAACCTGAGACACTTCCTATAGCATGAGAAGGGATATCCAACTCCTTCCCAATCCAATCCGGAGACCCTTCCGATAGCAGAGATGTGATATCTCAATGCTTATACCAAACCTGAGACCCTTCCTATGGCATGATATGTGATATCCAACTCCTTGCCATTCAAATCCTGAGACCCTTCCTATAGCATGGGAAGGGATATCCAACTCCTTCCCAATCCAATCCTGAGACCCTTCCGATAGCAGAGATGTGATATCTCAACGCTTCTACCAAACCTGAGACCCTTCCTTTAGCATGAGATGTGATATCCAAATCCTTCGCATTCCAATCCTGAGACCCTTCCTATAGCATGAGATGTGATATCTCAATGGTTCTAATACCAAACCAGAGATCCTTCCTATAACATGAGATGTGATATCCAATTCCTTCCCATTCCAAACCTGAGACCCTTCCTATAACATGAAATGTGATATCCAACTCCATCCCATTCCAACCTGAGACCTTTCCTATAGCATGAGATGGGATATCCAACTCCTTCCAAATCCAATACTGATACCATTCCGATAGCATGAGATGTGATATCCCAATGCTTCTACCAAATCTGAGACCCATACTATGGCATGAGATGTGATACCAAACTCCTTCCCATTCCAATCCTGAGACCCTTCCTATAGCTTGAGATGTGATATCCAACTTCTTCCCATTCCAATTCTGAGACCCTTCCTATATAATGAGACTTGATATCTCAATGCTTCTAATACCAAACCTGAGACCCGTCCTATAACATAAGATGTGATATCCAAATCCTTCCCCTTCCAAACCTTAGACCCTTCCTTTATCATGAGATGTGATATCCAACTCCTTCCCATTCCAATCCTGAGACCCTTCCGATATCATGAGATTTGTTATCTCAATGCTTCTAATATCAAACTTGAGACCCTCCCTATAGCATGAGATGTGACATCCAAGTCCTCCCCATTCCAATCCTGAGACCCTTCCTATAGCATGAGATGTGATATCTCAATGCTTCTAATACCAAACCTGAGACCCTTCCTATAACATGAGATGGGATATCCAACTCAGATGGGATATCCAACTCCTTCCCATTCCAATCCTGAGACCCTTCCGATAGCAGAGATGTGATATCTCAATGCTTATATCAAACCTGAGACCCTTCCTATGGCCTGAGATGTCATATACAACTCCTTCCCATTCCAATCCTGAGACCCTTCCTATAGCATGAGATGTGATGTCTCAATGCTTCTAATACCAAACCTGAGATCCTTCCTATAACATGAGATGTGATATCCAACTCCTTCCCATACCAATCCTGAGACCCTTATGATAGCATGAGATGTGATATCTCAATGCCTCTTATACCAAACCTGAGATCCTTCCGATAGCATGAGATGTGATATCTCAATGCTTCTAATACCAAACCTGAGATCCTTCCTATAATATGAGATGTGATTTCCAAATCCTTCCCCTTCCAAACCTGAGACCCTCCCTTTAGCATGAGATGTGATATCCAACTCCTTCCCATTCCAATCCTGAGACCCTTCTGATAGCATGAGATGTGATATCTCAATGCCTCTAATACCAAACCTGAGATCCTACCTCTAACATGAAATGTGATATCCATCTCCTTCCCTTTCCAAACCTGAGACCCTGCCTATAGCATGAGATGTGATATCCAAGTCCTTCCCATTCCAATCCTGAGACCCTTCCTATAGCATGAGATGGGATATCCAACTCCTTCCAAATCCAATACTGATACCATTCCGATAGCATGAGATGTGATATCCCAATGCTTCTACCAAATCTGAGACCCATACTATGGCATGAGATGTGATATCAAACTCCTTCCCATTCCAATCCTGAGACCCTTCCTATAGCTTGAGATGTGATATCCAACTTCTTCCCATTCCAATTCTGAGACCCTTTCTATACCATGAGACTTGATATCTCAATGCTTCTAATACCAAACCTGAGACCCGTCCTATAACATGAGATGTGATATCCAAATCCTTCCCCTTCCAAACCTTAGACCCTTCCTTTATCATGAGATGTGATATCCAACTCCTTCCCATTCCAATCCTGAGACCCTTCCGATATCATGACATTTGTTATCTCAATGTTTCTAATATCAAACTTGAGACCCTCCCTATAGCATGAGATGTGACATCCAAGTCCTCCCCATTCCGATCCTGAGACCCTTCCTATAGCATGAGATGTGATATCTCAATGCTTCTAATACCAAACCTGAGACCCTTCCTATAACATGAGATGGGATATCCAACTCAGATGGGATATCCAACTCCTTCCCATTCCAATCCTGAGACCCTTCCGATAGCAGAGATGTGATATCTCAATGCTTATATCAAACCTGAGACCCTTCCTATGGCCTGAGATGTCATATACAACTCCTTCCCATTCCAATCCTGAGACCCTTCCTATAGCATGAGATGTGATATCTCAATGCTTATACCAAATCTGAGACCCTTCCTATAGCATGAGATGTGATATCCAACTCCTTCCCATTCCAATCCTGAGACCCTTCCTATAGCATGAGATGTGATGTCTCAATGCTTCCAATACCAAACCTGAGATCCTTCCTATAACATGAGATGTGATATCCAACTCCTTCCCATTCCAATCCTGAGACCCTTATGATAGCATGAGATGTGATATCTCAATGCCTCTTATACCAAACCTGAGATCCTTCCGATAGCATGAGATGTGATATCTCAATGCTTCTAATACCAAACCTGAGATCCTTCCTATAATATGCGATGTGATTTCCAAATCCTTCCCCTTCCAAACCCGAGACCCTCCCTTTAGCATGAGATGTGATATCCAACTCCTTCCCATTCCAATCCTGAGACCCTTCCTATAGCATGTGATGTGATATCTCAATGCTTATACAAAACCTGAGACCCTTCCTATAGCATGTGATGTGATATCCAACTTCTTCCCATTCCAATCCTGAGACCCTTCCTATAGCATGAGATGTGATATCTCAATGCTTATACCAAACCTGAGACCCTTCCTATAGCTTGAGATGTGATATCCAACTCCTTCCCATTCCAATCCTGAGACCCTTCCTATAGCATGAGATGTGATATCTCAAGGCCTCTAATACCAAACCTGAGATCCTTCCTCTAACATGAAATGTGATATCCAACTCCTTCCCCTTCCAAACCTGAGAGCCTTCCTATAGCATGAGATATGATATCCAAGTCCTTCCCATTCCAATCCTGAGACCCTTCCTATAACATGAAATGTGATATCCAACTCCTTCCCATTCCAACCTGAGACCCTTCCTATAGCATGAGATGGGATATCCAACTCCTTCCAAATCCAATACTGATACCCTTCCGATAGCATGAGATGTGATATCCCAATGCTTCTACCAAACCTGAGTCCCATACTATGGCATGAGATGTGATATCAAACTCCTTCCCATTCCAATCCTGAGACCCTTCTTATACCATGAGACTTGATATCTCAATGCTTCTAATACCAAACCTGAGACCCGTCCTATAACATGAGATGTGATATCCAAATCCTTCCCCTTCCAAACCTTAGACCCTTCCTTTATCATGAGATGTGATATCCAACTCCTTCCCATTCCAATCCTGAGACCCTTCCGATATCATGAGATGTGATATCTCAATGCTTATACCAAATCTGAGACCCTTCCTATGGCCTGAGATGTCATATACAACTCCTTCCCATTCCAATCCTGAGACCCTTCCTATAGCATGAGATGTGATATCTCAATGCTTATACCAAATCTGAGACCCTTCCTATAGCATGAGATGTGATATCCAACTCCTTCCCATTCCAATCCTGAGACCCTTCCTATAGCATGAGAAGTGATATCTCCATGCTTATACCAAACCTGAGACCCTTCCTATAGCATAAGATGTGATATCCAAATCCTTCCCATTCCAATCCTGAGACCCTTCCTATAGCATGAGATGTGATATCTCAATGCTTATACCAAACCTGAGACCCTTCCTATAGCATGAGATATGATATCCAAGTCCTTCCCATTCCAATCCTGAGACCCTTCCTATAACATGAAATGTGATATCCAAATCCTTCCCATTCCAACCTGAGACCCTTCCTATAGCATGAGATGGGATATCCAACTCCTTCCAAATCCAATACTGATACCCTTCCAATAGCATGAGATGTGATATCCCAATGCTTCTACCAAACCTGAGACCCATACTATGGCATAAGATGTGATATCAAACTCCTTCCCATTCCAATCCTGAGACCCTTCCTATAGCTTGAGATGTGATATCCAACTCCTTCCCATTCCAATTCTGAGACCCTTCCTATACCATGAGACTTGATATCTCAATGCTTCTAATACCAAACCTGAGACCCGTCCTATAACATGAGATGTGATATCCAAATCCTTCCCCTTCCAAACCTTAGACCCTTCCTTTATCATGAGATGTGATATCCAACTCCTTCCCATTCCAATCCTGAGACCCTTCCGATATCATGAGATTTGTTATCTCAATGCTTCTAATATCAAACTTGAGACCCTCCCTATAGCATGAGATGTGACATCCAAGTCCTCCCCATTCCAATCCTGAACCCTTCCTATAGCATGAGATGTGATATCTCAATGCTTCTAATACCAAACCTGAGACCCTTCCTATAACATGAGATGGGATATCCAACTCCTTCCCATTCCAATCCTGAGACCCTTCCGATAGCAGAGATGTGATATCTCAATGCGTATACCAACCTGAGACCCTTCCTATAACATGAGATGTGATATCCAACTCCTTCCCATTCCAAACCTGAGACCCTTCCTATAGCATATGTGATATCCAACTCCTTCCAATTCCAAACATGAGACCCTTCCCATAGCAAGAATGTAATATCTAACTCCTTCCCATTCCAATCCTGAGACCATTCCTATAGCATGAGATGTGATATCTCAATGCTTCTAATACCAAACCTGAGATCCTTCCTATGACATGAGATGTGATATCCAATTCCTTCCCATTCCAAACCTGAGACCCTTCCTACAGCATGCGATGTGATATCTCAATGCTTCTAATACCAAACCTGAGACCAGTCCTATAACATGAGATGGGATATCCAACTCCTTCCCGTTCCAATCCTGAGACACTTCCGATTGCAGAGATTTGATATCTCAATGCTTATACCAAACCTGAGACTCTTCCTATAACATGAGATGTGATATCCAACTCCTTCCCGTTCCAAACCTGAGACCCTTCCTATAGCATGAGATGTGATATCCAAATCCTTCCCATCCCAATCCTGAGACACTTCCAATTGCAGAGATGTGATATCTCAATGCTTATACCAAACCTGAGACTCTTCCTATAACACGAGATGTGATATCCAACTCCTTCCCGTTCCAAACCTGAGACCCTTCCTATAGCATGAGATGTGATATCCAACTCCTTCCCATTCCAATCCTGAGACCCTTCCGATAGCATGAGATGTGATATCTCAATGCCTCTAATACCAAACCTGAGATCCTTCCTATAACATGTGATGTGATATTCAAATCCTTCCCCTTCCAAACCTAAGACCCTCCCTTTGGCATGAGATGTGATATACAACTCCTTCCCATTCCAATCCTGAGACCCTTCTGATAGCATGAGATGTGATATCTCAATGCCTCTAATACCAAACCTGAGATCCTACCTCTAACATGAAATGTGATATCCATCTCCTTCCCTTTCCAAATCTGAGACCCTGCCTATAGCATGAGCTGTGATATCCAAGTCCTTCCCATTCCAATCCTGAGACCCTTCCTATAGCATGTGATGTGATATCTCAATGCTTATACCAAACCTGAGACCCTTCTTATGGCATGAGATGTCATATACAACTCCTTCCCATTCCAATGCTGGGACCCTTCCTATAGCATGAGATGTGATATCTCAATGCGTATACCAAACCTGAGACCCTTCCTATAGCATGAGATGTGATATCTCAAGGCCTCTAATGCCAAACCTGAGATCCTTCTTCTAACATGAGATGTGATATCCAACTCCTTCCCGTTCCAAACCTGAGACCCTTCCTATAGCATGTGATGTGATATCCAACTTCTTCCCATTCCAATCCTGAGACCCTTCCTATAGCATGAGATGTGATATCTCAATGCTTATACCAAACCTGAGACCCTTCCTATAGCTTGAGATGTGATATCCAACTCCTTCCCATTCCAATCCTGAGACCCTTCCTATAGCATGAGATGTGATATCTCAAGGCCTCTAATACCAAACCTGAGATCCTTCCTCTAACATGAAATGTGATATCCAACTCCTTCCCCTTCCAAACCTGAGAGCCTTCCTATAGCATGAGATATGATATCCAAGTCCTTCCCATTCCAATCCTGAGACCCTTCCTATAACATGAAATGTGATATCAAACTCCTTCCCATTCCAACCTGAGACCCTTCCTATAGCATGAGATGGGATATCCAACTCCTTCCAAATCCAATACTGATACCCTTCCGATAGCATGAGATGTGATATCCCAATGCTTCTACCAAACCTGAGTCCCATACTATGGCATGAGATGTGATATCAAACTCCTTCCCATTCCAATCCTGAGACCCTTCTTATACCATGAGACTTGATATCTCAATGCTTCTAATACCAAACCTGAGACCCGTCCTATAACATGAGATGTGATATCCAAATACTTCCCCTTCCAAACCTTAGACCCTTCCTTTATCATGAGATGTGATATCCAACTCCTTCCCATTCCAATCCTGAGACCCTTCCGATATCATGAGATGTGATATCTCAATGCTTATACCAAATCTGAGACCCTTCCTATGGCCTGAGATGTCATATACAACTCCTTCCCATTCCAATCCTGAGACCCTTCCTATAGCATGAGATGTGATATCTCAATGCTTATACCAAATCTGAGACCCTTCCTATAGCATGAGATGTGATATCCAACTCCTTCCCATTCCAATCCTGAGACCCTTCCTATAGCATGAGAAGTGATATCTCCATGCTTATACCAAACCTGAGACCCTTCCTATAGCATAAGATGTGATATCCAAATCCTTCCCATTCCAATCCTGAGACCCTTCCTATAGCATGAGATGTGATATCTCAATGCTTATACAAAACCTGAGACCCTTCCTATAGCATGAGATGTGATATCCAACTCCTTCCCATTCCAATCCTGAGACCCTTCCTATAGCATGAGATGTGATGTCTCAATGCTTCTAATACCAAACCTGAGATCCTTCCTATAACATGAGATGTGATATCCAACTCCTTCCCATTCCAATCCTGAGACCCTTATGATAGCATGAGATGTGATATCTCAATGCCTCTTATACCAAACCTGAGATCCTTCCGATAGCATGAGATGTGATATCTCAATGCTTCTAATACCAAACCTGAGATCCTTCCTATAATATGAGATGTGATTTCCAAATCCTTCCCCTTCCAAACCTGAGACCCTCCCTTTAGCATGAAATGTGATATCCAACTCCTTCCCATTCCAATCCTGAGACCCTTCTGATAGCATGAGATGTGATATCTCAATGCCTCTAATACCAAACCTGAGATCCTACCTCTAACATGAAATGTGATATCCATCTCCTTCCCTTTCCAAACCTGAGACCCTGCCTATAGCATGAGATGTGATATCCAAGTCCTTCCCATTCCAATCCTGAGACCCTTCCTATAGCATGTGATGTGATACCTCAATGCTTATACCAAACCTGAGACCCTTGCTATGGCATGAGATGTCATATACAACTCCTTCCCATTCCAACCCTGAGACCCTTCCTATAGCATGAGATGTGATATCCAACTTCTTCCCATTCCAATCCTGAGACCCTTCCTATAGCATGAGATGTGATATCTCAATGCTTATACCAAACCTGAGACCCTTCCTATAGCATAAGATGTGATATCCAAATCCTTCCCATTCCAATCCTGAGACCCTTCCTATAGCATGAGATGTGATATCTCAATGCTTATACCAAACCTGAGACCCTTCCTATAGCATGAGATGTGATATCCAACTCCTTCCCATTCCAATCCTGAGACCCTTCCTATAGCATGAGATGTGATGTCTCAATGCTTCTAATACCAAACCTGAGATCCTTCCTATAACATGAGATGTGATATCCAACTCCTTCCCATTCCAATCCTGAGACCCTTCCTATAGCATGAGATGTGATATCCAACTTCTTCCCATTCCAATCCTGAGACCCTTCCTATAGCATGAGATGTGATATCTCAATGCTTATACCAAACCTGAGATCCTTCCTCTAACATGAAATGTGATATCCAACTCCTTCCCCTTCCAAACCTGAGAGCCTTCCTATAGCATGAGATATGATATCCAAGTCCTTCCCATTCCAATCCTGAGACCCTTCCTATAACATGAAATGTGATATCCAACTCCTTCCCATTCTAACATGAGACCCTTCCTATAGCATGAGATGGGATATCCAACTCCTTCCAAATCCAATACTGATACCCTTCCGATAGCTTGAGATGTGATATCCAACTCCTTCCCATTCCAATTCTGAGACCCTTCTTATACCATGAGACTTGATATCTCAATGCTTCTAATACCAAACCTGAGACCCGTCCTATAACATGAGATGTGATATCCAAATCCTTCCCCTTCCAAACCTTAGACCCTTCCTTTATCATGAGATGTGATATCCAACTCCTTCCCATTCCAAACCTGAGACCCTTCCGATATCATGAGATTTGTTATCTCAATGCTTCTAATATCAAACTTGAGACCCTCCCTATAGCATGAGATGTGACATCCAAGTCCTTCCCATTCCAATCCTGAGACCCTTCCTATAGCATGAGATGTGATATCTCAATGCTTCTACCAAACCTGAGACCCATACTATGGCATGAGATGTGATATCAAACTCCTTCCCATTCCAATCCTGAGACGCTTCCTATAGCTTGAGATGTGATATCCAACTCCTTCCCATTCCAATTCTGAGACCCTTCTTATACCATGAGACTTGATATCTCAATGCTTCTAATACCAAACCTGAGACCCGTCCTATAACATGAGATGTGATATCCAAATCCTTCCCCTTCCAAACCTTAGACCCTTCCTTTATCATGAGATGTGATATCCAACTCCTTCCCATTCCAATCCTGAGACCCTTCCGATATCATGAGATTTGTTATCTCAATGCTTCTAATATCAAACTTGAGACCCTCCCTATAGCATGAGATGTGACATCCAAGTCCTTCCCATTCCAATCCTGAGACCCTTCCTATAGCATGAGATGTGATATCTCAATGCTTCTAATACCAAACCTGAGACCCTTCCTATAACATGAGATGGGATATCCAACTCCTTCCCATTCCAATCCTGAGACCCTTCCGATAGCAGAGATGTGATATCTCAGTGCTTATACCAAACCTGAGACCCTTCCTAAGGCCTGAGATGTCATATACAACTCCTTCCCATTCCAATCCTGAGACCCTTCCAATAGCATGAGATGTGATATCTCAATGCTTATACCAAATCTGAGACCCTTCCTATAGCATGAGATGTGATATCCAACACCTTCCCATTCCAATCCTGAGACCCTTCCTATAGCATGAGAAGTGATATCTCCATGCTTATACCAAACCTGAGACCCTTCCTATAGCATGAGATGTGATATCCAAATCCTTCCCATTCCAATCCTGAGACCCTTCCTATAGCATGAGATGTGATATCTCAATGCTTATACCAAACCTGAGAGCCTACCTATAGCATGGGATGTGATATCCAAGTCCATCCCATTCCAATCCTTAGACCCTTCCTACAGCATGCGATGTGATATCTCAATGATTCTAATACCAAACCAGAGACCTGTCCTTTAACATGAGATGGGATATCCAACTCCTTCCCATTCCAATCCTGAGCCACTCGTGATAGCAGAGATGTGATATCTCAATGCTTATACCAAACCTGAGACCCTTCCTATAACATGAGATGTGATATCCAACTCCTTCCTGTTCCAAACCTGAGACACTTCCTATAGCATATGTGATATCCAACTCCTTCCCATTCCAAACATGAGACCCTTCCTATAGCAAGAATGTAATATCCAACTCCTACCCATTCCAATCCTGAGACCATTCCTATAGCATGAGATGTGATATATCAATGCTTCTAATACCAAACCTGAGATCCTTCCTATGACATGAGATGTGATATCCAAATCCTTCCCATTCCAATCCTGAGACCCTTCCTATAACATGAGATGTGATATTCAACTCCTTCCCATTCCAACCTGAGACACTTCCTATAGCATGAGAAGGGATATCCAACTCCTTCCCAATCCAATCCTGAGAACCTTCCGATAGCAGAGATGTGATATCTCAATGCTTATACCAAACCTGAGACCCTTCCTATGGCATGAGATGTGATATCCAACTCCTTCCCATTCAAATCCTGAGACCCTTCCTATAGCATGAGATGTGATATCTCAATGCTTCTACCAAACCCGAGACCCTTCCTTTAGCATGAGATGTGATATCCAAATCCTTCACATTCCAATCCTGAGACCCTTCCTATAGCATGAGATGTGATATCTCAATGCTTCTAATACCAAACCTGAGATCCTTCCTATAACATGAGATGTGATATCCAATTCCTTCCCATTCCAAACCTGAGACCCTTCCTATTGGATGAGATGTGATATCCAACTCCTTCCCATTCCAACCCTGAGACCCTTCCTATACCATGAGATGTGATATCTCAATGCTTCTAATACCAAACCTGGGAACCGTCCTATAACATGAGATGTGATATCTCAATGTTTCTAATAAAAAACCTGAGACCCTTCCTATAACATGAGATGTGATATCCAATTCCTTCCCATTCCAATCCTGAGACGCTTCCTATAGCTTGAGATGTTATATCCAACTCCTTCCCATTCCAATTCTGAGACCCTTCTTATACCATGAGACTTGATATCTCAATGCTTCTAATACCAAACCTGAGACCCGTCCTATAACATGAGATGTGATATCCAAAACCTTCCCCTTCCAAACCTTAGACCCTTCCTTTATCATGAGATGTGATATCCATCTCCTTCCCTTTCCAAACCTGAGACCCTGCCTATAGCATGAGATGTGATATCCAAGTCCTTCCCATTCCAATCCTGAGACCCTTCCTATAGCATGTGATGTGATACCTCAATGCTTATACCAAACCTGAGACCCTTGCTATGGCATGAGATGTCATATACAACTCCTTCCCATTCCAACCCTGAGACCCTTCCTATAGCATGAGATGTGATATCTCAATGCTTATACCAAACCTGAGACCCTTCCTATAGCATGAGATGTGATATCCAACTTCTTCCCATTCCAATCCTGAGACCCTTCCTATAGCATGAGATGTGATATCTCAATGCTTATACCAAACCTGAGACCCTTCCTATAGCATAAGATGTGATATCCAAATCCTTCCCATTCCAATCCTGAGACCCTTCCTATAGCATGAGATGTGATATCTCAATGCTTATACCAAACCTGAGACCCTTCCTATAGCATGAGATGTGATATCCAACTCCTTCCCATTCCAATCCTGAGACCCTTCCTATAGCATGAGATGTGATGTCTCAATGCTTCTAATACCAAACCTGAGATCCTTCCTATAACATGAGATGTGATATCCAACTCCTTCCCATTCCAATCCTGAGACCCTTCCTATAGCATGAGATGTGATATCCAACTTCTTCCCATTCCAATCCTGAGACCCTTCCTATAGCATGAGATGTGATATCTCAATGCTTATACCAAACCTGAGATCCTTCCTCTAACATGAAATGTGATATCCAACTCCTTCCCCTTCCAAACCTGAGAGCCTTCCTATAGCATGAGATATGATATCCAAGTCCTTCCCATTCCAATCCTGAGACCCTTCCTATAACATGAAATGTGATATCCAACTCCTTCCCATTCTAACATGAGACCCTTCCTATAGTATGAGATGGGATATCCAACTCCTTCCAAATCCAATACTGATACCCTTCCGATAGCATGAGATGTGATATCCCAATGCTTCTACCAAACCTGAGACCCATACTATGGCATGAGATGTGATATCAAACTCCTTCCCATTCCAATCCTGAGACGCTTCCTATAGCTTGAGATGTGATATCCAACTCCTTCCCATTCCAATTCTGAGACCCTTCTTATACCATGAGACTTGATATCTCAATGCTTCTAATACCAAACCTGAGACCCGTCCTATAACATGAGATGTGATATCCAAATCCTTCCCCTTCCAAACCTTTGGCCCTTCCTTTATCATGAGATGTGATATCCAACTCCTTCCCATACCAATCCTGAGACCCTTCCGATATCATGAGATTTGTTATCTCAATGCTTCTAATATCAAACTTGAGACCCTCCCTATAGCATGAGATGTGACATCCAAGTCCTTCCCATTCCAATCCTGAGACCCTTCCTATAGCATGAGATGTGATATATCAATGCTTCTAATACCAAACCTGAGACCCTTCCTATAACATGAGATGGGATATCCAACTCCTTCCCATTCCAATCCTGAGACCCTTCCGATAGCAGAGATGTGATATCTCAGTGCTTATACCAAACCTGAGACCCTTCCTAAGGCCTGAGATGTCATATACAACTCCTTCCCATTCCAATCCTGAGACCCTTCCAATAGCATGAGATGTGATATCTCAATGCTTATACCAAATCTGAGACCCTTCCTATAGCATGAGATGTGATATCCAACACCTTCCCATTCCAATCCTGAGACCCTTCCTATAGCATGAGAAGTGATATCTCCATGCTTATACCAAACCTGAGACCCTTCCTATAGCATGAGATGTGATATCCAAATCCTTCCCATTCCAATCCTGAGACCCTTCCTATAGCATGAGATGTGATATCTCAATGCTTATACCAAACCTGAGAGCCTACCTATAGCATGGGATGTGATATCCAAGTCCATCCCATTCCAATCCTTAGACCCTTCCTACAGCATGCGATGTGATATCTCAATGATTCTAATACCAAACCAGAGACCTGTCCTTTAACATGAGATGGGATATCCAACTCCTTCCCATTCCAATCCTGAGCCACTCCTGATAGCAGAGATGTGATATCTCAATGCTTATACCAAACCTGAGACCCTGCCTATAACATGAGATGTGATATCCAACTCCTTCCCGTTCCAAACCTGAGACACTTCCTATAGCATATGTGATATCCAACTCCTTCCCATTCCAAACATGAGACCCTTCCTATAGCAAGAATGTAATATCCAACTCCTACCCATTCCAATCCTGAGACCATTCCTATAGCATGAGATGTGATATATCAATGCTTCTAATACCAAACCTGAGATCCTTCCTATGACATGAGATGTGATATCCAAATCCTTCCCATTCCAATCCTGAGACCCTTCCTATAGCAAGAGATGTGATATCCAAATCCTTCCCATTCCAATCCTGAGACCCTTCCTATAACATGAGATGTGATATTCAACTCCTTCCCATTCCAACCTGAGACACTTCCTATAGCATGAGAAGGGATATCCAACTCCTTCCCAATCCAATCCTGAGAACCTTCCGATAGCAGAGATGTGATATCTCAATGCTTATACCAAACCTGAGACCCTTCCTATGGCATGAGATGTGATATCCAACTCCTTGCCATTCAAATCCTGAGACCCTTCCTATAGCATGAGATGTGATATCTCAATGCTTCTACCAAACCTGAGACCCTTCCTTTAGCATGAGATGTGATATCCAAATCCTTCACATTCCAATCCTGAGACCCTTCCTATAGCATGAGATGTGATATCTCAATGCTTCTAATACCAAACCTGAGATCCTTCCTATAACATGAGATGTGATATCCAATTCCTTCCCATTCCAAACCTGAGACCCTTCCTATTGGATGAGATGTGATATCCAACTCCTTCCCATTCCAACCCTGAGACCCTTCCTATACCATGAGATGTGATATCTCAATGCTTCTAATACCAAACCTGGGAACCGTCCTATAACATGAGATGTGATATCTCAATGTTTCTAATAAAAAACCTGAGACCCTTCCTATAACATGAGATGTGATATCC
Organism: Ambystoma mexicanum; assembly: GCF_040938575.1. Lineage (NCBI taxonomy): Eukaryota > Metazoa > Chordata > Amphibia > Caudata > Ambystomatidae > Ambystoma > Ambystoma mexicanum. Next base: position 1,410,489 of record NW_027182475.1, read on the forward strand.
AATTCCTTCCCATTCCAATCCTGAGACGCTTCCTATAGCTTGAGATGTGATATCCAACTCCTTCCCATTCCAATTCTGAGACCCTTCTTATACCATGAGACTTGATATCTCAATGCTTCTAATACCAAACCTGAGACCCGTCCTATAACATGAGATGTGATATCCAAATCCTTCCCCTTCCAAACCTTAGACCCTTCCTTTATCATGAGATGTGATATCCAACTCCTTCCCATTCCAATCCTGAGACCCTTCCGATATCATGAGATTTGTTATCTCAATGCTTCTAATATCAAACTTGATCCACTCCATTGATCAGCACACTGTCTTTAAAGTAGTGCTTGGTATTATCCGGAATCCTAGCATAAGCCTCTGCGACTTTAGGCTCCCAGGAACCCAGGGACACTAAAACTACCTCAGCCTCTATTCCGCTGGAAAATGAGTCTGAGGAGAAGGATGCTCCTGTAATCTCTTCTTCCTCGTAGGAGGAGAAGGCCAGATTAGCGGAGTGGACCCCCAAAGGTCTAACCTTACAACGGGGATCCCCCTTCACGTGGTCAGTTGCTCCACAAGAAAAACAAGCCCCAGTGGGTCTGTTTACGTAGGGAGGCTTATTGTAACCAGAGTTCTGTTTCGGAGGCTGACCTCCACTACCCTGTGAGTTCTCTTGTGTCTTACCCTTGTTTTTCTTTTTGTGGCCCTTATGGGAAGAAGATTTAGCAGATTCCCCACCCTCCATATCTTTGGACTTTTTCCCTTCCTCCTGCTTACCAGGATGAGTTTTGTCCTTATGGGACACTCGATGTGACACCCATAAGTCTGCTGCAATGGCCAGCTTCTTAGGATCTATCTCCTTCGAATCGGCCAAATGCTGCTTAAGCTCCGGGGAAGAAGAAGCAAAAATGTGTTCCAGCATGACAAGATTTATCATGCCTTCGAAGGTAGAAATCTTATAACCTTCGACCCAGCCAGTTAAGTTTTTCAAGGATTCAGCGACATAAGATACCCAAGTACCACCTTCCTTTTTCTTATACTCTCGAAAACGCTTTAAATATTGGGCCGGAGTCTTCCCAAACTTTAAAATGAGAGTTTGCTTTAACATTGCGAAATCAGCTCGCTCAGCCTTTGACATTTCCATAATGGCACTACAGCCAGAATGGGGCAGTCTACTGAGCAACCACGCAATCTTATCAGCATTGTCAACTTCTTGAACCTCGCATGCATACTCAAACGCATTCAGCCAGTCCATAATGTCATTCCTTTCTTCATACACACTGAGCAGATCTTTCGGAAACCGTGGATGCGAGGAAGCCCCAGACCCATGTCCAGGACCCTTGGACCCATTTGCAACCTGAAACTTGGCCAGTTCCAACTGGTGATCCCTGTCTTTCTGTTTTTCTGCCTGTTCGATTTTTAGTTTGGCTATGCTGAATTCAAGCTCCTGCTGCCTAAACCGCAGCTCTTGCTTCTTGAATTCAAGCATAGCCTCCCCATCAGCACTGGCAGAGGAAACATTAGACATCACATCCTCCCTGTCCTCGTGGTCGCGATGGATCAGTGCAGCGGCAGAACCGTCGGTTCTACCAGTGAGAGCAGCCCCACCACCTTCTGCACTGTCCTCAGAAGTAATAGCGTCAAGCTGCGCTTCTTGCCACGCCACGATTCTTTGGATCATTTCCAATTTAGTGCCTTGAGAGGAAACCCCTCTCTCCGCACACATCTTCTTCAATGTTTCTGATTTGGAAGCATTTAAAGTTAACAAGGTATTTGTTTCCATACTGTTTGATAGGACTATGGCCTTTTTAAAGTTATACTACAACAATTCACTACGTGTACTGGTTGGAATAACCTGAAATGCCTTAGTTCGAGCGCAACACTGGATACCTTCAGTCGTATCCCACCGCTGTACACCAATTTGTTAAGACGGATTTCTGAACTCTGTCCTGGTGGCGCAGAAGTTCAGAAGGCCAACCTAATTACTTGGAACAGGGTAACCTCTGGACAAGCCAGACCAATCAAGGTAGCGATCGCAGCGGTCAAGACTAGGTCTCAAGAGGGGTGAGGGTGACTGAAAGCCCGCAATGAGCACACAAAGCAAGAGCGCTTACAAACTACTCCAAACAGTTGTTATATCAAAAATAGATACACATTTATTTTAAGGCCTTTAAAACAATGACCGTAGCGAGAAAATCACAATATCACAATATTAAACCAACACATACCATATCAACACAATATATATACAAATACGACAGTCTTAAGCATTAGAGGCACGAAATGTGTAGTCCACCTGCAAGGGAAGGAAAACAGGCAGTGCGATAATGCTTTAGACGCAGTTCGCCTTCAGAGGCACCTAACTAGATGGAAGTCCGAGCCCTGCGAAGAGTGGAGCCTTGTGCTCAAAGTACCTGCCACGCCGGTGCCAACGGGCAAAAGGGGAAGCTCTTCGGAGGAAGTCAGGCAGTTCGGGTTAGTGCACAGCAGAAGGAGAACAGGTTCCGCAACTCAAGCGCAGCCTCCACAGCGAGCAGAAGCAGAGCGCGAGTACGGACAAAAGGGGGCTGTTTTTACACAGCGGGGAAAAGCAATGGGCTACTGCAGGAGGGCGACCAGATCCTAGCTATACTACTCACCGGTCCCCGAAGCAAGCAGACCCAGGCTTCTCCACGTTAGTTTCAGCAGCTGGCAGGTTCAGAAGAGCAGGGAACGCCTCGTAGTTGTGTAGAGCAAAAAGACGTCCCAATCGACGAATCCAGCACAGTTTTGTCACCACAGCAGGGCAACGGAGCGGCCGTGTGTATCCGAGCCAAATGTACACTCCTCCCTTCAGACTTGGGAACGCCAAGTGTACGAAGCGTGGGAGAGTGACAAGGACTCGGAATACAACACAACCTGGCGGCGGTTACAGAGCAGGACTCCCTTGTAAGCTGGTCAGTCAACTGGATGGCCCAGAGACACTTCCGAAGGCTTACTTGGCAGGAGTTGATGAAGTCGCCGGGAATAGCTGTTCCTGCTATTCCAAAGGTCGAAGCACCAGTACAGGCCTTCTGTTTCGATCAAAGGAGGAAAGGGTTTCACAGGACGACAGCAGTGCAAAGGAGGATTCCTTCAGCGGGTCACCAGCGATTCCTCGGTCCAGCCTCTTGGTTGCAGGATACTTGGCTCCTGTATTCCTTCGTTCGTGAGAACTCAGGAGATCGACATGGTAGTGGTGTTTCCAGCTCCCTCTTATCCACGGTTCCCTTCGCGCCAAAACGGAGGGGAGCCAATGGGAGATCCGCTCATCAACACACATACCATACGCGGACCAATCACGGACCACGGTGGTCCCAGGCATTCACACCACCCTAGACTCTCTGGCACCCAGGATGTGTATTGGGACCAGACATCCCAGCCCACACCCTGGAGGCACACAAACGACATGTAGAAGCCCGCGAAAGCAACCACGTTTCGCGGGAAAGTACATGCCCAAATAAGGAAGGCCCCGGGTCGCTCGACCTGGGGAAGGTGAAGGGAGCAAGACGGTCAGTGGACAAGACAAAGGAGCCTCGTGGTCTGGCCATTTTGGGAGCCAGGCCACCACTTTGGGTTCAGTGCGAAAAACGCGCTCAGAACGCCAAAAGGAGCTCAAAATAAACAAAACGATCGCTGCCACCATTCGAGTCCCTGAATGACTTGCACCGATCAAATACCATCCTAAAAGAGTATCTAGGGCCTGTAGAAGGCTAGAGACCCAAGAGAGCTGTAACTTAGCTTACAGTGCCCTCTTGTGTCATGTTGCACTAAAGCCGCAACACGATAAAAGAAACTACGGGAAACAGCGTTCCCCGGTACTGACTGTCTTAAGGGCATGTCAGTTTCCCCGTAAGAAAGGAGCGAAAGCCCAGAGGAGTGCGGCAGAAGGCTGCACTTCTCTGGCAAAGTCAAGAACAAGGTGAAAAACAACAGCAAAAAGTTTAGGGGTTGCCACATGGAAGGAAAATTACCTACAATTACGAAATCTTTCCTAACACTCATGCTATCAGATGGGTCTCAGGATTGGAATGGGAAGGAGTTGGATATCACATCTCATGCTAAAGGGAGGGTCTCAGGTTTGGAAGGGGAAGGATTTGGAAATCACATCTCATGTTATAGGAAGGATCACAGGTTTGGTATTAGAAGCATTGAGATATCACATCTCATGCTATCGGAAGTATCTCAGGTTTGGTATTAGAGGTATTGAGATATCACATCTCATGCTATCATAAGGGTCTCAGGATTGGAATGGGAAGGAGTTGGATATCACATCTCATGTTATAGGAAGGATCTCAGGTTTGGTATTAGAAGCATTGAGGCATCACATCTCATGCTATAGGAAGGGTCTCAGGATTGTAATGGGAAGGAGTTGGATATCACATCTCATGCTATAGGAAGGGTCTCAGATTTGGTATAAGCATTGAGATATCACATCACATGCTATAGGAAGGGTCTCAGGATTGGAATGGGAAGGACTTGGATATCACATCTCATGCTATAGGCAGGGTCTCAGGTTTGGAAAGGGAAGGAGATGGATATCACATTTCATGTTAGAGGTAGGATCTCAGGTTTGGTATTAGAGGCATTGAAATATCACATCTCATGCTATCAGAAGGGTCTCAGGATTGGAATGGGAAGGAGTTGGATATCACATCTCATGCTAAAGGGAGGGTCTCAGGTTTGGAAGTGGAAGGATTTGGAAATCACATCTCATGTTATAGGAAGGATCTCAGGTTTGGTATTAGAAGCATTGAGATATCACATCTCATGCTATCAGAAGTATCTCAGGTTTGGTATTAGAGGCATTGAGATATCACATCTCATGCTATCATAAGGGTCTCAGGATTGGAATGGGAAGGAGTTGGATATCACATCTCATGTTATAGGAAGGATCTCAGGTTTGGTATTAGAAGAATTGAGACATCACATCTCATGCTACAGGAAGGGTCTCAGGATTGGAATGGGAAGAAGTTGGATATCACATCTCATGCTATAGGAAGGGTCTCAGATTTGGTATAAGCATTGAGATATCACATCTAATGCTATATGAAGGGTCTCAGGATTAGAATGGGAAGGAGTTGCCTATGACATCTCAGGCCATAGGAAGGGTCTCAGGTTTGGTATAAGCATTGAGATATCACATCTCTGCTATCGGAAGGGTCTCAGGATTGGAATGGGAAGGAGTTGGATATCCCAAATCATGTTATAGGAAGGGTCTCAGGTTTGATATTAGAAGCATTGAGATATCACATCTCATGCTATAGGAAGGGTCTCAGGATTGGAATGGGGAGGACTTGGATGTCACATCTCATGTTATAGGGAGGGGCTCAAGTTTGATATTAGAAGCATTGAGATAACAAATCTCATGATATCGGAACGGTCTCAGGATTGGAATGGGAAGGAATTGGATATCACATCTCATGATAAAGGAAGGGTCTAAGGTTTGGAAGGGGAAGGATTTGGATATCACATCTCATGTTATAGGACGGGTCTCGGGTTTGGTATTAGAAGCATTGAGATATCAAGTCTCATGGTATAGGAAGGGTCTCAGAATTGGAATGGGAAGGAGTTGGATATCACATCTCAAGCTATAGGTAGGGTCTCAGGATTGGAATGGGAAGGAGTTTGATATCACATCTCATGCCATAGTATGGGTCTCAGGTTTGGTAGAAGCATTGGGATATCACATCTCATGCTATCGGAAGGGTATCAGTATTGGATTTGGAAGGAGTTGGATATCCCATCTCATGCTATAGGAAGGGTCTCAGGTTGGAATGGGAAGGAATTGGATATCACATTTCATGTTATAGGAAGGCTCTCAGGTTTGGAAGGGGAAGGAGTTGGATATCACATTTCATGTTAGAGGAAGGATCTCAGGTTTGGTATTAGAGGCCTTGAGATATCACATCTCATGCTATAGGAAGGGTCTCAGGATTGGAATGGGAAGGAGTTGGATATCACATCTCAAGCTATAGGAAGGGTCTCAGGTTTGGTATACGCATTGAGATATCACATCTCATGCTATAGGAAGGGTCTCAGGATTGGAATGGGAAGGAGTTGGATATCACATCTCATGTTATAGGAAAGATCTCAGGTTTGGTATTAGAAGCATTGAGACATCACATCTCATGTTATAGGAAGGGTCTCAGGATTGGAATGGGAAGAAGTTGGATATCACATCTCATGCTATAGGAAGAGTCTCAGGTTTGGAAGGGGAAGGAGTTGGATATCCAATCTCATGTTATAGGACTGGTCTAAGGTTTGGTATTAGAAGCATTGAGATATCACATCGCATGTTGTAGGAAGGTTCTCAGGTTTGGAATGGGGAGGAATTGGATATCACATCTCATGTCATAGTAAGGATCTCAGGTTTGGTATTAGAAGCATTGAGATATCACATCTCATGCTATAGGAATGGTCTCAGGATTGGAATGGGAAGGAGTTGGATATTACACTCTTGCTATAGGAAGGGTCTCATGTTTGGAATGGGAAGGAGTTGGATATCACATATACTATAGGAAGGGTCTCAGGTTTGGACCGGGAAGGAGTTGGATATCACATCTCATGTTATAGGAAGGGTCTCAGGTTTGGTATAAGCATTGAGATATCACATCTCTGCTATCGGAAGTGTCTCAGGATTGGAATGGGAAGAAGTTGGATATCACATCTCATGCTATAGGAAGGGTCTCAGATTTGGTATAAGCATTGAGATATCACATCTAATGCTATATGAAGGGTCTCAGGATTAGAATGGGAAGGAGTTGCCTATGACATCTCAGGCCATAGGAAGGGTCTCAGGTTTGGTATAAGCATTGAGATATCACATCTCTGCTATCGGAAGGGTCTCAGGATTGGAATGGGAAGGAGTTGGATATCCCAAATCATGTTATAGGAATGGTCTCAGGTTTGGTATTAGAAGCATTGAGATATCACATCTCATGCTATAGGAAGGGTCTCAGGATTGGAATGGGGAGGACTTGGATGTCACATCTCATGTTATAGGGAGGGTCTCAAGTTTGATATTAGAAGCATTGAGATAACAAATCTCATGATATCGGAACGGTCTCAGGATTGGAATGGGAAGGAATTGGATATCACATCTCATGATAAAGGAAGGGTCTAAGGTTTGGAAGGGGAAGGATTTGGATATCACATCTCATGTTATAGGACGGGTCTCAGGTTTGGTATTAGAAGCATTGAGATATCAAGTCTCATGGTATAGGAAGGGTCTCAGAATTGGAATGGGAAGGAGTTGGATATCACATCTCAAGCTATAGGTAGGGTCTCAGGATTGGAATGGGAAGGAGTTTGATATCACATCTCATGCCATAGTATGGGTCTCAGGTTTGGTAGAAGCATTGGGATATCACATCTCATGCTATCGGAAGGGTATCAGTATTGGATTTGGAAGGAGTTGGATATCCCATCTCATGCTATAGGAAGGGTCTCAGGTTGGAATGGGAAGGAATTGGATATCACATTTCATGTTATAGGAAGGCTCTCAGGTTTGGAAGGGGAAGGAGTTGGATATCACATTTCATGTTAGAGGAAGGATCTCAGGTTTGGTATTAGAGGCCTTGAGATATCACATCTCATGCTATAGGAAGGGTCTCAGGATTGGAATGGGAAGGAGTTGGATATCACATCTCAAGCTATAGGAAGGGTCTCAGGTTTGGTATAAGCATTGAGATATCACATCTCATGCTATAGGAAGGGTCTCAGGATTGGAATGGGAAGGAGTTGGATATCACATCTCATGTTATAGGAAAGATCTCAGGTTTGGTATTAGAAGCATTGAGACATCACATCTCATGTTATAGGAAGGGTCTCAGGATTGGAATGGGAAGAAGTTGGATATCACATCTCATGCTATAGGAAGAGTCTCAGGTTTGGAAGGGGAAGGAGTTGGATATCCAATCTCATGTTATAGGACTGGTCTAAGGTTTGGTATTAGAAGCATTGAGATATCACATCGCATGCTGTAGGAAGGTTCTCAGGTTTGGAATGGGGAGGAATTGGATATCACATCTCATGTCATAGGAAGGATCTCAGGTTTGGTATTAGAAGCATTGAGATATCACATCTCATGCTATAGGAATGGTCTCAGGATTGGAATGGGAAGGAGTTGGATATTACACTCTTGCTATAGGAAGGGTCTCATGTTTGGAATGGGAAGGAGTTGGATATCACATATACTATAGGAAGGGTCTCAGGTTTGGACCGGGAAGGAGTTGGATATCACATCTCATGTTATAGGAAGGGTCTCAGGTTTGGTATAAGCATTGAGATATCACATCTCTGCTATCGGAAGTGTCTCAGGATTGGAATGGGAAGGAGTTGGATATCCCATCTCATGTTATAGGACGGGTCTCAGGTTTGGTATTAGAAGCATTGAGATATCAAGTCTCATTGTATAGGAAGGGTCTCAGAATTGGAATGGGAAGGAGTTGGATATCACATCTCAAGCTATAGGAAGGGTCTCAGGATTGGAATGGGAAGGAGTTTGATATCACATCTCATGCCATAGTATGGGTCTCAGGTTTGGTAGAAGCATTGGGATATCACATCTCATGCTATCGGAAGGGTATCAGGATTGGATTTGGAAGGAGTTGGATATCCCAACTCATGCTATAGGAAGGGTCTCAGGTTGGAATGGGAAGGAGTTGGATATCACATCTCATGTTATAGGAAGGGTCTCAGGATTGGAATGGGAAGGACTTGGATATCACATCTCATGCTATAGGAAGGCTCTCAGGTTTGCAACGGGAAAGAGTTGGATATCACATTTCATGTTAGAGGTAGGATCTCAGGTTTGGTATTAGAGGCATTGAGATATCACATCTCATGCTATCAGAAGAGTCTCAGAATTGGAATGGGAAGGAGTTGGATATCACATCTCATGCCATAGTATGGGTCTCAGGTTTGGTAGAAGCATTGGGATATCACATCTCATGCTATCGGAAGGATTTCAGGATTGGATTTGGAAGGAGTTGGATATCCCATCTCATGCTATAGGAAGGGTCTCAGGTTGGAACGGGAAGGAGTTTGATATCACATCACATGCCATAGTATGGGTCTCAGGTTTGGTAGAAGCATTGGGATATCACATCTCATGCTATCGGAAGGGTATCAGGATTGGATTTGGAAGGAGTTGGATATCCCATCTCATGCTATAGGAAGGGTCTCAGGTTGGAATGGGAAGGAGTTGGATATCACATCTCATGTTATAGGAAGGGTCTCAGGATTGGAATGGAAAGGACTTGGATATCATATCTCATGCTATAGGAAGGCTCTCAGGTTTGGAAGGGGAAGGAGTTGGATATCACATTTCATGTTAGAGGAAGGATCTCAGGTTTGGTATTAGAGGCATTGAGATATCACATCTCATGCTATAGGAAGGGTCTCAAGATTGGAATGGGAAGGAGTTGGATATCACATCTCAAGCTATAGGAAGGGTCTCAGGTTTGGTATAAGCATTGAGATATCACATCTCATGCTATAGGAATGGTCTCAGGATTGGAATGGGAAGGAGTTGGATATCACATCACATGTTATAGGAAAGATCTCAGGTTTGGTATTAGAAGCATTGAGATATCACATCTCATGCTATAAGCAGGGTCTCAGGATTGGAATGGGAAGGAGTTGTATATGGCATCTCATGCCATAGGAAGGGTCTCAGGTTTGGTATAAGCATTGAGATATCACATCTCATGCTATAGGAAGGGTCTCAGGATTGGAATGGGAAGGACTTGGATATCACATCTCATGCTATAGGCAGGATCTCAGGTTTGGAAAGGGAAGGAGTTGGATATCATATTTCATGTTAGAGGTAGGATCTCAGGTTTGGTATTAGAGGCATTGAGATATCACATCTCATGCTATCAGAAGGGTCTCAGGATTGGAATGGGAAGGAGTTGGATATCACATCTCATGCTAAAGGGAGGGTCTCAGGTTTGGAAGGGGAAGGATTTGGATATCACATCTCATGTTATAGGAAGGATCTCAGGTTTGGTATTAGAAGCATTGAGATATCACATCTCATGCTATCGGAAGTATCTCAGGTTTGGTAGTAGAGGCATTGAGATATCACATCTCATGCTATCATAAGGGTCTCAGGATTGGAATGGGAAGGAGTTGGATATCACATTTCATGCTAAAGGGAGGGTCTCAGGTTTGGAAGGGGAAGGATTTGGATATCACATCACATGTTATAAGAAGGATCTCAGGTTTGGTATTAGAAGCATTGAGATATCACATCTCATGCTATCGGAAGGGTCTCAGGATTGGAATGGGAAGGAGTTGGATATCACATCTTATGCTATAGGAAGGGTCTCAGGTTTGGAACGGGAAGGAGTTGGATATCACATCTCATGTTATAGGAAGAGTCTCAGGTTTGGTATAAGCATTGAGATATCACATCTCTGCAATCGGAAGTGTCTCAGGATTGGGATGGGAAGGAGTTGGATATCACATCTCATGCTATAGGAAGGGTCTCAGGTTTGGAACGGGAAGGAGTTGGATATCCCATCTCATGTTATAGGACGGGTCTCAGGTTTGGTATTAGAAGCATTGAGATATCACATTGCATGCTGTAGGAAGGGTCTCAGGATTGGAATGGGAAGGAGTTGGATATTACATTCTTGCTATAGGAAGGGTCTCATGTTTGGAATGGGAAGGAGTTGGATATCAGATATGCTATAGGAAGGGTCTCAGGTTTGGAACGGGAAGGAGTTGGATATCACATCTCATGCTATAGGAAGGGTCTCAGGTTTGGAATAAGCATTGAGATATCACATCTCTGCTATCGGAAGTGTCTCAGGATTGGAATGGGAAGGAGTTGGGTATCACATCTCATGTTATAGGACGGGTCTCAGGTTTGTTATTAGAATCATTGAGATATCATATTGTATGCTGTAGGAAGGGTCTAAGGATTGGAATGGGAAGGTCTTGGATATCACATCTCATGCTATAGGTAGGCTCTCAGGTTTGGAAAGGGAAGGAGTTGGAAATCACATTTCATGTTAGAGGAAGGATCTCAGATTTGGTATTAGAGGCATTGAGATATCACATCTCATGCTATAGGAAGGGTCTCAGGATTGGAATGGGAAGGAGTTGGATATCACATCTCATGCTATAGGAAGGGTCTCAGGTTTGGTATAAACATTGAGATATCACATCTCATGCTATAGGAAGGGTCTCAGGATTGGAATGGGAAGGAGTTGGATATCACATCTGATGTTATAGGAAGGATCTCAGGTTTGGTATTAGAAGCATTGAGACATCACATCTCATGCTATAGGAAGGGTCTCAGGATTGAAATGGAAGGAGTTGGATATCACATCTCATGCTATAGGAAGGGTCTCAGGTTTGGTATAAGCATTGAGATATAACATCTCATGGTATAGGAAGGGTCTCAGGATTGGAATGGGAAGGAGTTGTATATGACATCTCATGCCATAGGAAGGGTCTCAGGTTTGGTATAAGCATTGAGATATCACATCTCTGCTATCGGAAGGGTCTCAGGATTTGAATGGAAAGGAGTTGGATATCCCATCTCATGTTATAGGAAGAGTCTCAGGTTTGGTATTAGAAGCATTGAGATATCACATCTCATGCTATAGGAATGGTCTCAGGATTGGAATGGGAAGGAGTTTGATATCACATCTCATGCCATGTATGGGTCTCAGGTTTGGTATAAGCATTGAGATATCACATCTCATGCTATAGGAAGGGTCTCAGGATTGGAATGGGAAGGAGTTGTATATGACATCTCATGCCATAGGAAGGGTCTCAGGTTTGGTATAAGCATTGAGATATCACATCTCTGCTATCGGAAGGGTCTCAGGATTGGAATGGGAAGGAGTTGGATATCCCATCTCATGTTATAGGAAGAGTCTCAGGTTTGGTATTTGAAGCATTGAGATATCACATCTCATGCTATAGGAAGTGTCTCAGGATTGGAATGGAAAGGAGTTTGATATCACATCTCATGCCATGTATGGGTCTCAGGTTTTGTAGAAGCATTGGGATATCACATCTCATGCTATCGGAAGGGTATCAGGATTGGATTTGGAAGGATTTGGATATCACATTTCATGTTATAGGAAGGATCTCAGGTTTGGTATTAGAAGCATTGAGATATCACATCTCATGCTATCGGAAGGACCTCAGGTTTGGTATTATAGGCATTGAGATATCACATCTCATGCTATCAGAAGGGTCTCAGGATTGGAAAGGGAAGGAGTCGGATATCACATCTCATGCTAAAGGGAGGGTCTCAGGTTTGGAAGTGGAAGGATTTGGATATCACATCTCATGTTATAGGAAGGATCTCAGGTTTGGTATTAGAAGCATTGAGATATCACATCTCATGCTATAGGAAGGGTCTCAGGATTGGAATGGGAAGGAGTTGGATATCACATCTCAAGCTATAGGAAGGGTCTCAGGTCTGGAATCGGAAGGAGTTGTATATGACATTTCATGCCATAGGAAGGGTCTCAGGTTTGGTATAAGCATTGAGATATCACATCTCTGCTATTGGAAGGGTCTCAGGATTGGAATGGGAAGGAGTTGGATATCCCATCTCATTATAGGAAGGGTCTCAGGTTTGGTATTAGAAGCATTGAGATATCACATCTCATGGTATAGGACGGGTCTCAGGATTGGAATGGGAAGGAATTGGATATCACATCTCATGATAAAGGAAGGGTCTAAGGTTTGGAAGGGGAAGGATTTGGATATCACATCTCATGTTATAGGACGGGTCTCAGGTTTTGTATTAGGAGCATTGAGATATCAAGTCTCATGGTATAGGAAGGGTCTCAGAATTGGAATGGGAAGGAGTTGGATATCACATCTCAAGCTCTAGGTAGGGTCTCAGGATTGGAATGGGAAGGAGTTTGATATCACATCTCATGCCATAGTATGGGTCTCAGGTTTGGTAGAAGCATTGGGATATCCCATCTCATGCTATAGGAAGGGTCTCAGGTTGGAATGGGAAGGAGTTGGATATCACATTTCATGTTATAGGAAGGGTCTCAGGATTGGATGGGAAGGACTTGGATATCATATCTTATGCTATAGGAAGGCTCTCAGGTTTGGAAGGGGAAGGAGTTGGATATCACATTTCATGTTAGAGGAAGGATCTCAGGTTTGGTATTAGAGGCCTTGAGATATCACATCTCATGCTATAGGAAGGGTCTCAGGATTGGAATGGGAAGGAGTTGGATATCACATCTCAAGCTATAGGAAGGGTCTCAGGTTTGGTATAAGCATTGAGATATCACATCTCATGCTATAGGAAGGGTCTCAGGATTGGAATGGGAAGGAGTTGGATATCACATCTCATGTTATAGGAAAGATCTCAGGTTTGGTATTAGAAGCATTGAGACATCACATCTCATGTTATAGGAAGGGTCTCAGGAGTGGAATGGGAAGAAGTTGGATATCACATCTCATGCTATAGGAAGGGTCTCAGGTTTGGAAGGGGAAGGAGTTGGATATCCAATCTCATGTTATAGGACTGGTCTCGGGTTTGGTATTAGAAGCATTGAGATATCACATCGCATGCTGTAGGAAGGTTCTCAGGTTTGGTATTAGAAGCATTGAGACATCACATCTCATGCTATAGGAAGGGTCTCAGGATTGGAATGGGAAGGAGTTGGATATCACATCTCATGTTATAGGAAGGATCTCAGGTTTGGTATTAGAAGCATTGAGACATCACATCTCATGCTATAGGAAGGGTCTCAGGATTGGAATGGGAAGGAGTTGGATATCACATCTCATGCTATAGGAAGGGTCTCAGATTTGGTATAAGCATTGATATATCACATCTCATGCTATAGGAAGGGTCTCAGGATTGGATTGGGAAGGAGTTGTATATGACATCTCAGGCCATAGGAAGGGTCTCAGGATTGGTATAAGCATTGAGATATCACATCTCTGCTATCGAAAGGGTCTCAGGATTGGAATGGGAAGGAGTTGGATATCCCATCTCATGATAAAGGAAGGGTCTAAGGTTTGGAAGGGGAAAGATTTGGATATCACATCTCATGTTAGAGGCGGGTCTCAATTTTGATATTAGAAGCATTGAGATAACAAATCTCATGATATCGGAAGGGTCTCAGGATTGGAATGGGAAGGAGTTGGATATCACATCTCATGATAAAGGAAGGGTCTAAGGTTTGGAAGGGGAAAGATTTGGATATCACATCTCATGTTATAGGATGGGTCTCAGGTTTGGTATTAGAAACATTGAGATATCAAGTCTCATGGTACAGGAAGGGTCTCAGAATTGGAATGGGAAGGATTTCGGATATCACATCTCAAGCTATAGGAAGAGTCTCAGGATCGGAATGGGAAGGAGTTTGATATCACATCTCATGCCATAGTATGGTTCTCAGGTTTGGTAGAAGCATTGGGATATCACATCTCATGCTATTGGAAGGGTATCAGTATTGGATTTGGAAGGAGTTGGATATCCCATCTCATGCTATAGGAAGGGTCTCAGGTTGGAATGGGAAGGAGTTGGATATCACATTTCATGTTATAGGAAGGGTCTCAGGATTGGAATGGGAAGGAGTTGGATATCACATCTCAAGCTTTAGGAAGGGTCTCAGGTTTGGTATAAGCATTGAGATAGCACATCTCATGCTATAGGAAGGGTCTCAGGATTGGAATGGGAAGGAGTTGGATATCACATCTCATGTTATAGGAAAGATCTCAGGTTTGGTATTAGAAGCATTGAGACATCACATCTCATGTTATAGGAAGGGTCTCAGGATTGGAATGGGAAGAAGTTGGATATCACACCTCATGCTATAGGAAGGGTCTCAGGTTTGGAAGGGGAAGGAGTTAGATATCCAATCTCATGTTATAGGACTGGTCTCAGGTTTGGTATTAGAAGCATTGAGATATCACATCGCATGCTGTAAGAAGGTTCTCAGGTTTGGAATGGGGAGGAATTGGATATCACATCTCATGTCATAGGAAGGATCTCAGGTTTGGTATTAGAAGCATTGAGATATCACATCTCATGCTATAGGAATGGTCTCAGGATTGGAATGGGAAGGAGTTGGATATTACATTCTTGCTATAGGAAGGGTCTCATGTTTGGAATGGGAAGGAGTTGGATATCACATATGCTATAGGAAGGGTCTCAGGTTTGAAACGGGAAGGAGTTGGATATCACATCTCATGTTATAGGAAGGGTCTCAGGTTTGAAACAGGAAGGAGTTGGATATCACATCTCATGTTATAGGACGGGTCTCAGGTTTGTTATTAGAATCATTGAGATATCATATTGCATGCTGTAGGAAGGGTCTAAGGATTGGAATGGGAAGGACTTGGATATCACATCTCATGCTATAGGTAGGCTCTCAGGTTTGGAAAGGGAAGGAGTTCGATATCACATTTCATGTTAGAGGAAGGATCTCAGGTTTGGTATTAGAGGCATTGAGATATCACATATCATGCTATAGGAAGCGTCTCAGGATTGGAATGGGAAGGAGTTGGATATCACATCTCAAGCTTTAGGAAGGGTCTCAGGTTTGGTATAAGCATTGAGATAGCACATCTCATGCTATAGGAAGGGTCTCAGGATTGGAATGGGAAGGAGTTGGATATTACATCTCATGTTATAGGAAAGATCTCAGGTTTGGTATTAGAAGCATTGAGACATCACATCTCATGTTATAGGAAGGGTCTCAGGTTTGGAAGGGGAAGGAGTTGGATATCCAATCTCATGTTATAGGACTGGTCTCAGGTTTGGTATTAGAAGCATTGAGATATCACATCGCATGCTGTAGGAAGGTTCTCAGGTTTGGTATTAGAAGCATTGAGACATCACATCTCATGCTATAGGAAGGGTCTCAGGATTGGAATGGGAAGGAGTTGGATATCACATCTCATGTTATAGGAAGGATCTCAGGTTTGGTATTAGAAGCATTGAGACATCACATCTCATGCTATAGGAAGGGCCTCAGGATTGGAATGGGAAGGAGTTGGATATCACATCTCATGCTATAGGAAGGGTCTCAGATTTGGTATAAGCATCGAGATATCACATCTCATGCTATAGGAAGGGTCTCGGGATTGGAATGGGAAGGAGTTGGATATCACATCTCATGCCATAGGAAGGGTCTTAGGTTTGGTATAAGCATTGAGATATCACATCTCTGCTATTGGAAGGGTCTCAGGATTGGAATGGGAAGGAGTTGGATATCCCATCTCATGTTATAGGAAGAGTCTCAGGTTTGGTATTAGAAGCATTGAGATATCACATCTCATGCTATAGGGAGTGTCTCAGGATTGGAATGGGAAGGACTTGGGTATCACATCTCATGCTATAGGGAGGGTCTCAAGTTTGATATTAGAAGCATTGAGATATCACATCTCATGCTATAGGAAGGGTCTCAGGATTGGAATGGGAAGGAGTTGGATATCACATCTCATTCTATAGGAAGGGTCTCAGGTTTGGTATAAGCAGTGAGATATCACATCTCATGCTATAGGAAGTGTCTCAGGATTGGAATGGGAAGGAGTTGGATATCACATCTCATGTTATAGGAAGGATCTCAGGTTTGGTATAAGCATTGAGATATCACATCTCTGCTATCGGAAGGGTCTCAGGATTGGAATGGGAAGGAGTTGGATATTCCCATCTCATGTTATAGGAAGGGTCTCAGGTTTGGTATTAGAAGCATTGAGATATCCCATCTCATGATATAGGAAGGGTCCCAGGTTGGAATGGGAAGGAGTAGGATATCACATTTCACGTTATAGGAAGGGTCTCAGGATTGGAATGGGAAGGACTTGGATATCATATCTCATGCTATAGGAAGGCTCTCAGGTTTGGAAGGGGAAGGAGTTGTATATCACATTTCATGTTAGAGGAAGGATCTCAGGTTTGGTATTAGAGGCCTTGAGATATCACATCTCATGCTATAGGAAGGGTCTCAGGATTGGAATGGGAAGGAGTTGGATATCACATCTCAAGCTATAGGAACGGTCTCAGGTTTGGTATAAGCATTGTGATATCACATCTCATGCTATAGGAAGGGTCTCAGGATTGGAATGGGAAGGAGTTGGATATGACATCTCATGCCATAGGAAGGGTCTCAGGTTTGGTATAAGCATTGAGATATCACATCACATGCTATAGGAAGGGTCTCAGGATTGGAATGGGAAGGACTTGGATATCACATCTCATGCTATACGCAGGGTCTCAGGTTTGGAAAGGGAAGGAGATGGATATCACATTTCATGTTAGAGGTAGGATCTCAGGTTTGGAATTAGAGGCATTGAGATATCACATCTCATGCTATCAGAAGGG
This sequence comes from Ambystoma mexicanum, assembly GCF_040938575.1. Classification (NCBI taxonomy): domain Eukaryota; kingdom Metazoa; phylum Chordata; class Amphibia; order Caudata; family Ambystomatidae; genus Ambystoma; species Ambystoma mexicanum. The sequence continues at coordinate 1,427,836 of NW_027182475.1, forward strand.
TCTCAGGATTGGAATGGGAAGGAGTTGGATATCACATCTCATGCTAAAGGGAGGGTCTCAGGTTTGGAAGGGGGAGGATTTGGAAATCACATCTCATGTTATAGGAAGGATCTCATATTTGGTATTAGAAGCATTGAGATATCACATCTCATGCTATCGGAAGTATCTCAGGTTTGGTATTAGAGGCATTGAGATATCACATCTCATGCTATCATAAGGGTTTCAGGATTGGAATGGGAAGGAGTTGGATATCACATCTCATGTTATAGGAAGGATCTCAGGTTTGGTATTACAAGCATTGAGACATCACATCTCATGCTATAGGAAGGGTCTCAGGATTGGAATGGGAAGGAGTTGGATATCACATCTCATGCTATAGGAAGGGTCTCAGATTTGGTATAAGCATTGAGATATCACATCTCATGCTATAGGAAGGGTCTCAGGATTGGAATGGGAAGGAGTTGTATATGACATCTCAGGCCATAGGAAGGGTCTCAGGTTTGGTATAAGCATTGAGATATCACATCTCTGCTATCGGAAGGGTCTCAGGATTGGAATGGGAATGAGTTGGATATCACATTTCATGTTATAGGAAGGGTCTCAGGATTGGAATTGGAAGGACTTGGCTATCATATCTCATGCTATAGGAAGGCTCTCAGGTTTGGAAGGGGAAGGAGTTGGATATCACATTTTATGTTAGAGGAACGATCTCAGGTTTGGTATTAGAGGCCTTGAGATATCACATCTCATGCTATAGGAAGGGTCTCAGGATTGGAATGGGAAGGAGTTGGATATCACATCTCAAGCTATAGGAACGGTCTCAGGTTTGGTATAAGCATTGTGATATCACATCTCATGCTATAGGAAGGGTCTCAGGATTGGAATGGGAAGGAGTTGGATATCACATCTCATGTTATAGGAAAGATCTCAGGTTTGGTATTAGAAGCATTGAGACATCACATCTCATGTTATAGGAAGGGTCTCAGGATTGGAATGGGAAGAAGTTGGATATCACATCTCATGCTATAGGAAGGGTCTCAGGTTTGGTATAAGCATTGAGATATCACATCTCATGCTATAGGAAGGGTCTCAGGTTTGGAATGGGAAGGAGTTATATATGACATCTCATGCCATAGGAAGGGTCTCAGGTTTGGTATACGCATTGAGATATCACATCACATGCTATAGGAAGGGTCTCAGGATTGGAATGGAAAGGACTTGGATATCACATCTCATGCTATAGGCAGGGTCTCAGGTTTGGAAAGGGAAGGAGATGGATATCACATTTCATGTTAGAGGTAGGATCTCAGGTTTGGTATTAGAGGCATTGGAATATCACATCTCATGCTATCAGAAGGGTCTCAGGATTGGAATGGGAAGGAGTTGGATATCACATCTCATGCTAAAGGGAGGGTCTCAGGTTTGGAAGGGGAAGGATTTGGAAATCACATCTCATGTTATAGGAAGGATCTCAGGTTTGGTATTAGAAGCATTGAGATATCACATCTCATGCTATCGGAAGTATCTCAGGTTTGGTATTAGAGGCATTGACATATCACATCTCATGCTATCATAAGGGTCTCAGGATTGGAATGGGAAGGACTTGGGTATCACATCTCATGCTATAGGGAGGGTCTCAAGTTTGATATTAGAAGCATTGAGATATCACATCTCATGCTATAGGAAGGGTCTCAGGATTGGAATGGGAAGGAGTTGGATATCACATCTCATTCTATAGGAAGGGTCTCAGGTTTGGTATAAGCAGTGAGATATCACATCCCATGCTATAGGAAGTGTCTCAGGATTGGAATGGGAAGGAGTTGGATATCACATCTCATGTTATAGGAAGGATCTCAGGTTTGGTATAAGCATTGAGATATCACATCTCTGCTATCGGAAGGGTCTCAGGATTGGAATGGGAAGGAGTTGGATATTCCCATCTCATGTTATAGGAAGGGTCTCAGGTTTGGTATTAGAAGCATTGAGATATCCCATCTCATGATATAGGAAGGGTCCCAGGTTGGAATGGGAAGGAGTAGGATATCACATTTCACGTTATAGGAAGGGTCTCAGGATTGGAATGGGAAGGACTTGGATATCATATCTCATGCTATAGGAAGGCTCTCAGGTTTGGAAGGGGAAGGAGTTGTATATCACATTTCATGTTAGAGGAAGGATCTCAGGTTTGGTATTAGAGGCCTTGAGATATCACATCTCATGCTATAGGAAGGGTCTCAGGATTGGAATGGGAAGGAGTTGGATATCACATCTCAAGCTATAGGAACGGTCTCAGGTTTGGTATAAGCATTGTGATATCACATCTCATGCTATAGGAAGGGTCTCAGGATTGGAATGGGAAGGAGTTGGATATGACATCTCATGCCATAGGAAGGGTCTCAGGTTTGGTATAAGCATTGAGATATCACATCACATGCTATAGGAAGGGTCTCAGGATTGGAATGGGAAGGACTTGGATATCACATCTCATGCTATAGGCAGGGTCTCAGGTTTGGAAAGGGAAGGAGATGGATATCACATTTCATGTTAGAGGTAGGATCTCAGGTTTGGAATTAGAGGCATTGAGATATCACATCTCATGCTATCAGAAGGGTCTCAGGATTGGAATGGGAAGGAGTTGGATATCACATCTCATGCTAAAGGGAGGGTCTCAGGTTTGGAAGGGGGAGGATTTGGAAATCACATCTCATGTTATAGGAAGGATCTCATGTTTGGTATTAGAAGCATTGAGATATCACATCTCATGCTATAGGAAGGGTCTCAGATTTGGTATAAGCATTGAGATATCACATCTCATGCTATAGGAAGGGTCTCAGGATTGGAATGGGAAGGAGTTGTATATGACATCTCAGGCCATAGGAAGGGTCTCAGGTTTGGTATAAGCATTGAGATATCACATCTCTGCTATCGGAAGGGTCTCAGGATTGGAATGGGAATGAGTTGGATATCCAATCTCATGTTATAGGAAGAGTCTCAGGTTTGGTATTAGAAGCATTGAGATATCCCATCTCATGCTATAGGAAGGGTCTCAGGTTGGAATGGGAAGGAGTTGGATATCACATTTCATGTTATAGGAAGGGTCTCAGGATTGGAATTGGAAGGACTTGGCTATCATATCTCATGCTATAGAAAGGCTCTCAGGTTTGGAAGGGGAAGGAGTTGGATATCACATTTTATGTTAGAGGAACGATCTCAGGTTTGGTATTAGAGGCCTTGAGATATCACATCTCATGCTATAGGAAGGGTCTCAGGATTGGAATGGGAAGGAGTTGGATATCACATCTCAAGCTATAGGAACGGTCTCCGGTTTGGTATAAGCATTGTGATATCACATCTCATGCTATAGGAAGGGTCTCAGGATTGGAATGGGAAGGAGTTGGATATCACATCTCATGTTATAGGAAAGATCTCAAGTTTGGTATTAGAAGCATTGAGACATCACATCTCATGTTATAGGAAGGGTCTCAGGATTGGAATGGGAAGAAGTTGGATATCACATCTCATGCTATAGGAAGGGTCTCAGGTTTGGTATAAGCATTGAGATATCACATCTCATGCTATAGGAAGGGTCTCAGGTTTGGAATGGGAAGGAGTTGTATATGACATCTCATGCCATAGGAAGGGTCTCAGGTTTGGTATAAGCATTGAGATATCACATCACATGCTATAGGAAGGGTCTCAGGATTGGAATGGAAAGGACTTGGATATCACATCTCATGCTATAGGCAGGGTCTCAGGTTTGGAAAGGGAAGGAGATGGATATCACATTTCATGTTAGAGGTAGGATCTCAGGTTTGGTATTAGAGGCATTGAAATATCACATCTCATGCTATCAGAAGGGTCTCAGGATTGGAATGGGAAGGAGTTGGATATCACATCTCATGCTAAAGGGAGGGTCTCAGGTTGGGAAGGGGAAGGATTTGGAAATCACATCTCATGTTATAGGAAGGATCTCAGGTTTGGTATTAGAAGCATTGAGATATCACATCTCATGCTATCGGAAGTATCTCAGGTTTGGTATTAGAGGCATTGAGATATCACATCTCATGCTATCATAAGGGTCTCAGGATTGGAATGGGAAGGAGTTGGATATCACATCTCATGTTATAGGAAGGCTCTCAGGTTTGGAAGGGGAAGGAGTTGGATATCACATTTCATGTTAGAGGAACGATCTCAGGTTTGGTATTAGAGGCCTTGAGATATCACATCTCATGCTATAGGAAGGGTCTCAGGATTGGAATGGGAAGGAGTTGGATATCACATCCCAAGCTATAGGAACGGTCTCAGGTTTGGTATAAGCATTGTGATATCACATCTCATGCTATAGGAAGGGTCTCAGGATTGGAATGGGAAGGAGTTGGATATCACATCTCATGTTATAGGAAAGATCTCAGGTTTGGTATTAGAAGCATTGCGACATCACATCTCATGTTATAGGAAGGGTCTCAGGATTGGAATGGGAAGAAGTTGGATATCACATCTCATGCTATAGGAAGGGTCTCAGGTTTGGTATAAGCATTGAGATATCACATCTCATGCTATAGGAAGGGTCTCAGGATTGGAATGGGAAGGAGTTGTATATCACATCTCATGCCATAGGAAGGGTCTCAGGTTTGGTATAAGCATTGAGATATCACATCACATGCTATAGGAAGGGTCTCAGGATTGGAATGGAAAGGACTTGGATATCACATCTCATGCTATAGGCAGGGTCTCAGGTTTGGAAAGGGAAGGAGATGGATATCACATTTCATGTTAGAGGTAGGATCTCAGGTTTGGTATTAGAGGCATTGAAATATCACATCTCATGCTATCAGATGGGTCTCAGGATTGGAATGGGAAGGAGTTGGATATCACATCTCATGCTAAAGGGAGGGTCTCAGGTTTGGAAGGGGAAGGATTTGGAAATCACATCTTATGTTATAGGAAGGATCTCAGGTTTGGTATTAGAAGCATTGAGATATCACATCTCATGCTATCGGAAGTATCTCAGGTTTGGTATTAGAGGCATTGAGATATCACATCTCATGCTATCATAAGGGTCTCAGGATTGGAATGGGAAGGAGTTGGATATCACATCTCATGTTATAGGAAGGATCTCAGGTTTGGTATTAGAAGCATTGAGACATCACATCTCATGCTATAGGAAGGGTCTCAGGATTGGAATGGGAAGGAGTTGGAAATCACATCTCATGATATAGGAAGGGTCTCAGATTTGGTATAAGCATTGAGATATCACATCTCATGCTATAGGAAGGGTCTCAGGATTGGAATGGGAAGGAGTTGTATATGACATCTCAGGCCATAGGAAGGGTCTCAGGTTTGGTAAAAGCATTGAGATATCACATCTCTACTATCGGAAGGGTCTCAGGATTGGAATGGGAAGGAGTTGGATATCCCATCTCATGTTATAGGAAGGGTCTCAGGTTTGGTATTAGAAGCATTGAGACATCACATCTCATGTTATAGGAAGGGTCTCAGGATTGGAATGGGAAGAAGTTGGATATCACATCTCATGCTATAGGAAGGGTCTCAGGTTTGGTATAAGCATTGAGATATTACATCTCATGCTATAGGAAGGGTCTCAGGATTGGAATGGGAAGGAGTTGTATATGACATCTCATGCCATAGGAAGGGTCTCAGGTTTGGTATAAGCATTGAGATATCACATCACATGCTATAGGAAGGGTCTCAGGATTGGAATGGGAAGGACTTGGATATCACATCTCATGCTATAGGCAGGGTCTCAGGTTTGGAAAGGGAAGGAGATGGATATCACATTTCATGTTAGAGGTAGGATCTCAGGTTTGGTATTAGAGGCATTGAAATATCACATCTCATGCTATCAGAAGGGTCTCAGGATTGGAATGGGAAGGAGTTGGATATCACATCTCATGCTAAAGGGAGGGTCTCAGGTTTGGAAGTCGAAGGATTTGGAAATCACATCTCATGTTATAGGAAGGATCTCAGGTTTGGTATTAGAAGCATTGAGATATCACATCTCATGCTATCAGAAGTATCTCAGGTTTGGTATTAGAGGCATTGAGATATCACATCTCATGCTATCATAAGGGTCTCAGGATTGGAATGGGAAGGAGTTGGATATCACATCTCATGTTATAGGAAGGATCTCAGGTTTGGTATTAGAAGAATTGAGACATCACATCTCATGCTATAGGAAGGGTCTCAGGATTGGAATGGGAAGAAGTTGGATATCACATCTCATGCTATAGGAAGGGTCTCAGATTTGGTATAAGCATTGAGATATCACATCTAATGCTATAGGAAGGGTCTCAGGATTGGAATGGGAAGGAGTTGCATATGACATCTCAAGCCATAGGAAGGGTCTCAGGTTTGGTATAAGCATTGAGATATCACATCTCTGCTATCGGAAGGGTCTCAGGATTGGAATGGGAAGGAGTTGGATATCCCTAATCATGTTATAGGAAGGGTCTCAGGTTTGGTATTAGAAGCATTGAGATATCACATCTCATGCTATAGGAAGGGTCTCAGGATTGGAATGGGGAGGACTTGGATGTCACATCTCATGTTATAGGAAGGCTCTCAGGTTTGGAAGGGGAAGGAGTTGGATATCACATTTCATGTTAGAGGAACGATCTCAGGTTTGGTATTAGAGGCCTTGAGATATCACATCTCATGCTATAGGAAGGGTCTCAGGATTGGAATGGGAAGGAGTTGGATATCACATCTCAAGCTATAGGAACGGTCTCAGGTTTGGTATAAGCATTGTGATATCACATCTCATGCTATAGAAAGGGTCTCAGGATTGGAATGGGAAGGAGTTGGATATCACATCTCATGTTATAGGAAAGATCTCAGGTTTGGTATTAGAAGCATTGCGACATCACATCTCATGTTATAGGAAGGGTCTCAGGATTGGAATGGGAAGAAGTTGGATATCACATCTCATGCTATAGGAAGGGTCTCAGGTTTGGTATAAGCATTGAGATATCACATCTCATGCTATAGGAAGGGTCTCAGGATTGGAATGGGAAGGAGTTGTATATGACATCTCATGCCATAGGAAGGGTCTCAGGTTTGGTATAAGCATTGAGATATCACATCACATGCTATAGGAAGGGTCTCAGGATTGGAATGGAAAGGACTTGGATATCACATCTCATGCTATAGGCAGGGTCTCAGGTTTGGAAAGGGAAGGAGATGGATATCACATTTCATGTTAGAGGTAGGATCTCAGGTTTGGTATTAGAGGCTTTGAAATATCACATCTCATGCTATCAGATGGGTCTCAGGATTGGAATGGGAAGGAGTTGGATATCACATCTCATGCTAAAGGGAGGGTCTCAGGTTTGGAAGGGGAAGGATTTGGAAATCACATCTCATGTTATAGGAAGGATCTCAGGTTTGGTATTAGAAGCATTGAGATATCACATCTCATGCTATCGGAAGTATCTCAGGTTTGGTATTAGAGGCATTGAGATATCACATCTCATGCTATCATAAGGGTCTCAGGATTGGAATGGGAAGGAGTTGGATATCACATCTCATGTCATAGGAAGGATCTCAGGTTTGGTATTAGAAGCATTGAGACATCACATCTCATGCTATAGGAAGGGTCTCAGGATTGGAATGGGAAGGAGTTGGATATCACATCTCATGCTATAGGAAGGGTCTCAGATTTGGTATAAGCATTGAGATATCACATCACATGCTATAGGAAGGGTCTCAGGATTGGAATGGGAAGGACTTGGATATCACATCTCATGCTATAGGCAGGGTCTCAGGTTTGGAAAGGGAAGGAGATGGATATCACATTTCATGTTAGAGGTAGGATCTCAGGTTTGGTATTAGAGGCATTGAAATATCACATCTCATGCTATCAGAAGGGTCTCAGGATTGGAATGGGAAGGAGTTGGATATCACATCTCATGCTAAAGGGAGGGTCTCAGGTTTGGAAGTGGAAGGATTTGGAAATCACATCTCATGTCATAGGAAGGATCTCAGGTTTGGTATTAGAAGCATTGAGATATCACATCTCATGCTATAGGAAGGGTCTCAGGATTGGAATGGGAAGGAGTTGGATATCACATCTCATGTTATAGGAAGGATCTCAGGTTTGGTATTAGAAGAATTGAGACATCACATCTCATGCTATAGGAAGGGTCTCAGGATTGGAATGGGAAGAAGTTGGATATCACATCTCATGCTATAGGAAGGGTCCCAGATTTGGTATAAGCATTGAGATATCACATCTAATGCTATAGGAAGGGTCTCAGGATTGGAATGGGAAGGAGTTGCATATGACATCTCAGGCCATAGGAAGGGTCTCAGGTTTGGTATAAGCATTGAGATATCACATCTCTGCTATCGGAAGGGTCTCAGGATTGGAATGGGAAGGAGTTGGATATCCCAAATCATGTTATAGGAAGGGTCTCAGGTTTGGTATTAGAAGCATTGAGATATCACATCTCATGCTATAGGAAGGGTCTCAGGATTGGAATGGGGAGGACTTGGATGTCACATCTCATGTTATAGGGAGGGTCTCAAGTTTGATATTAGAAGCATTGAGATAACAAATCTCATGATATCGGAAGGGTCTCAGGATTGGAATGGGAAGGAATTGGATATCACATCTCATGATAAAGGAAGGGTCTAAGGTTTGGAAGGGGAAGGATTTGGATATCACATCTCATGTTATAGGACGGGTCTCAAGTTTGGTATTAGAAGCATTGAGATATCAAGTCTCATGGTATGGGAAGGGTCTCAGAATTGGAATGGGAAGGAGTTGGATATCACATCTCAAGCTATAGGTAGGGTCTCAGGATTGGAATGGGAAGGAGTTTGATATCACATCTCATGCCATAGTATGGGTCTCAGGTTTGGTAGAAGCATTGGGATATCACATCTCATGCTATCGGAAGGGTATCAGTATTGGATTTGGAAGGAGTTGGATATCCCATCTCATGCTATAGGAAGGGTCTCAGGTTGGAATGGGAAGGAATTGGATATCACATTTCATGTTATAGGAAGGCTCTCAGGTTTGGAAGGGGAAGAAGTTGGATATCACATTTCATGTTAGAGGAACGATCTCAGGTTTGGAATTAGAGGCCTTGAGATATCACATCTCATGCTATAGGAAGGGTCTCAGGATTGGAATGGGAAGGAGTTGGATATCACATCTCAAGCTATAGGAAGGGTCTCAGGTTTGGTATAAGCATTGAGATATCACATCTCATGCTATAGGAAGGGTCTCAGGATTGGAATGGGAAGGAGTTGGATATCACATCTCATGTTATAGGAAAGATCTCAGGTTTGGTATTAGAAGCATTGAGACATCACATCTCATGTTATAGGAAGGGTCTCAGGATTGGAATGGGAAGAAGATGGATATCACATCTCATGCTATAGGAAGAGTCTCAGGTTTGGAAGGGGAAGGAGTTGGATATCCAATCTCATGTTATAGGACTGGTCTAAGGTTTGGTATTAGAAGCATTGAGATATCACATCACATGCTGTAGGAAGGTTCTCAGGTTTGGAATGGGGAGGAATTGGATATCACATCTCATGTCATAGGAAGGATCTCAGGTTTGGTATTAGAAGCATTGAGATATCACATCTCATGCTATAGGAATGGTCTCAGGATTGGAATGGGAAGGAGTTGGATATTACACTCTTGCTATAGGAAGGGTCTCATGTTTGGAATGGGAAGGAGTTGGATATCACATATGCTATAGGAAGGGTCTCAGGTTTGGACCGGGAAGGAGTTGGATATCACATCTCATGTTATAGGAAGGGTCTCAGGTTTGGTATAAGCATTGAGATATCACATCTCTGCTATCGGAAGTGTCTCAGGATTGGAATGGGAAGGAGTTGGATATCCCATCTCATGTTATAGGACGGGTCTCAGGTTTGTTATTAGAATCATTGAGATATCATATTGCATACTGTAGGAAGGGTCTAAGGATTGGAATGGGAAGGACTTGGATATCACATCCCATGCTATAGGTAGGCTCTCAGGTTTGGAAAGGGAAGGAGTTGGATATCACATTTCATGTTAGAGGAAGGATCTCAGGTTTGGTATTAGAGGCATTGAGATATCACATCTCATGCTATAGGAAGAGTCTCAGGATTGGAATGGGAAGGAGTTGGATATCACATCTCATGCTATAGGAAGGGTCTCAGGTTTGGTATAAGCATTGAGATATCACATCTCATGCTATAGGAAGGGTCTCGGGATTGGAATGGGAAGGAGTTGGATATCACATCTCATGTTATAGGAAGGATCTCAGGTTTGGTATTAGAAGCATTGAGACATCACATCTCATGCTATAGGAAGGGTCTCAGGATTGGAATGGGAAGGAGTTGGATATCACATCTCATGCTATAGGAAGGGTCTCAGGTTTGGTATAAGCATTGAGATATCACATCTCATGCTATAGGAAGGGTCTCAGGATTGGAATGGGAAGGAGTTGTATATGACATCTCATGCCATAGGAAGGGTCTTAGGTTTGGTATAAGCATTGAGATATCACATCTCTGCTATCGGAAGGGTCTCAGGATTGGAATGGGAAGGAGTTGGATATCCCATCTCATGTTATAGATAGGAAGAGTCTCAGGTTTGGTATTAGAAGCATTGAGACATCACATCGCATGCTGTAGGAAGGGTCTCAGGATTGGAATGGGAAGGACTTGGGTATCACATCTCATGCTATATGGAGGGTCTCAAATTTGATATTAGAAGCATTGAGATATCACATCTCATGCTATAGGAAGGGTCTCAGGATTGGAATGGGAAGGAGTTGGATATCACATCTCATGTTATAGGAAGGATCTCAGGTTTGGTATAAGCATTGAGATATTACATCTCTGCTATCGGAAGGGTCTCACGATTGGAATGGGAAGGAGTTGGATATTCCCATCTCATGTTATAGGAAGGGTCTCAGGTTTGGTATTAGAAGCATTGAGATATCACATCTCATGCTATAGGAAGGGTCTCAGGATTGGAATGGGAAGGCCTTGGTTTTCACATCTCATGCTATAGGGAGGGTCTCAAGTTTGATATTAGAAGCATTGAGATATCACATCTCATGATATCGGAAGAGTCTCAGGATTGGAATGGGAAGGAGTTGGATATCACATCTCATGATAACGGAAGGGTCTAAGGTTTGGAAGGGGAAGGATTTGGATATCACATCTCATGTTATAGGACGGGTCTCAGGTTTGGTATTAGAAGCATTGAGATATCAAGTCTCATTGTATAGGAAGGGTCTCAGAATTGGAATGGGAAGGAGTTTGATATCACATCTCAAGCTATAGGAAGGGTCTCAGGATTGGAATGGGAAGGAGTTTGATATCACATCTCATGCCATAGTATGGGTCTCAGGTTTGGTAGAAGCATTGGGATATCACATCTCATGCTATCGGAAGGGTATCAGGATTGGATTTGGAAGGAGTTGGATATCCCATCTCATGCTATAGGAAGGGTCTCAGGTTGGAATGGGAAGGAGTTGGATATCACATCTCATGTTATAGGAAGGGTCTCAGGATTGGAATCGGAAGGACTTGGATATCACATCTCATGCTATAGGAAGGCTCTCAGGTTTGCAACGGGAAAGAGTTGGATATCACATTTCATGTTAGAGGTAGGATCTCAGGTTTGGTATTAGAGGCATTGAGATATCACATCTCATGCTATCAGAAGAGTCTCAGAATTGGAATGGGAAGGAGTTGGATATCACATCTCATGCCATAGTATGGGTCTCAGGTTTGGTAGAAGCATTGGGATATCACATCTCATGCTATCGGAAGGATTTCAGGATTGGATTTGGAAGGAGTTGGATATCCCATCTCATGCTATAGGAAGGGTCTCAGGTTGGAATGGGAAGGAGTTTGATATCACATCTCATGCCATAGTATGGGTCTCAGGTTTGGTAGAAGCATTGGGATATCACATCTCATGCTATCGGAAGGGTATCAGGATTGGATTTGGAAGGAGTTGGATATCCCATCTCATGCTATAGGAAGGGTCTCAGGTTGGAATGGGAAGGAGTTGGATATCACATCTCATGTTATAGGAAGGGTCTCAGGATTGGAATGGAAAGGACTTGGATATCATATCTCATGCTATAGGAAGGCTCTCAGGTTTGGAAGGGGAAGGAGTTGGATATCACATTTCATGTTAGAGGAAGGATCTCAGGTTTGGTATTAGAGGCATTGAGATATCACATCTCATGCTATAGGAAGGGTCTCAGGATTGGAATGGGAAGGAGTTGGATATCACATCTCAAGCTATAGGAAGGGTCTCAGGTTTGGTATAAGCATTGAGATATCACATCTCATGCTATAGGAATGGTCTCAGGATTGGAATGGGAAGGAGTTGGATATCACATCTCATGTTATAGGAAAGATCTCAGGTTTGGTATTAGAAGCATTGAGATATCACATCTCATGCTATAAGCAGGGTCTCAGGATTGGAATGGGAAGGAGTTGTATATGGCATCTTATGCCATAGGAAGGGTCTCAGGTTTGGTATAAGCATTGAGATATCACATCTCATGCTATAGGAAGGGTCTCAGGATTTGAATGGGAAGGACTTGGATATCACATCTCATGCTATAGGCAGGATCTCAGGTTTGGAAAGGGAAGGAGTTGGATATCATATTTCATGTTAGAGGTAGGATCTCAGGTTTGTATTAAAGGCATTGAGATATCACATCTCATGCTATCAGAAGGGTCTCAGGATTGGAATGGGAAGGAGTTGGATATCACATCTCATGCTAAAGGGAGGGTCTCAGGTTTGGAAGGGGAAGGATTTGGATATCACATCTCATGTTATAGGAAGGATCTCAGGTTTGGTATTAGAAGCATTGAGATATCACATTTCATGCTATCGGAAGTATCTCAGGTTTGGTATTAGAGGCATTGAGATATCACATATCATGCTATCATAAGGGTCTCAGGATTGGAATGGGAAGGAGTTGGATATCACATTTCATGATAAAGGGAGGGTCTCAGGTTTGGAAGGGGAAGGATTTGGATATCACATCACATGTTATAAGAAGGATCTCAGGTTTGGTATTAGAAGCATTGAGATATCACATCTCATGCTATCGGAAGGGTCTCAGGATTGGAATGGGAAGGAGTTGGATATCACATTTTATGCTATAGGAAGGGTCTCAGGTTTGGAACGGGAAGGAGTTGGATATCACATCTCATGTTATAGGAAGAGTCTCAGGTTTGGTATAAGCATTGAGATATCACATCTCTGCAATCGGAAGTGTCTCAGGATTGGTGTTAGGAAAGATTTCGTTATTGTAGGGAACTTTCCTTCCATGTGGCAACCCCTAAACTTTTTGCTATTGTTTTCAACCTGTTTCTTGACTTTGCCAGAGAAGTACAGCCTCCTGCCGTACTCCTCTGGGCTTTCGCTCCTTTCTTACGGGGAAACTGACATGCCCTTAAGACAGTCAGTACCGGGGAACGCTGTTTCCCGTAGTTTCCTTTATCGTGTCGCCATATTAGTGCAACACGACACAAGAGGGCACTGTAAGCTAAGTTACAGCTCTCTTGGGTCTCTAGCCTTCTACAGACCCTAGACACTCTTGTAGGATGGTTTTTGGATCGGTGCAAGTCATTCAGGGACTGGGCTGGTGGCAGCGATCATTTGGTTTATTTTGAGCTCCTTTTGCCGTTCTGAGCACCTTTTTGCCGCGAACACAAAAGGGTGGCCCGGCTACCCAAAATGGCCGGACCACGAGGCTCCTTTGTCTCGTCCACTGTCCGTCTTGCTCCCTTTACCTTCCCCCGGGTCAGGCGACCCGGGGCCTTCCTTATTTGGGCATGTAGTTTCCCGCGAAACACGGTTGCTTTCGCGGGCTTCTACATGTCGTTTGAGTGCCCCCAGGATGTGGGCTGGGCTGTCTGGTCCCAATACACATCCTGGGTGCCAGAGAGTCTAGGGTGGTGTGAATGCCTGGGACCACTGTGGTCCGTGATTGGTCCACGTATGGTATGTGTGTTGATGTGCGGATCTCCCATTGGCTCCCCTCCGTTTTGGCGCGAAGGGAACCGTGGATAAGAGGGAGCTGGAAACACCACTGCCATGTCGATCTCCTGAGTTCTTACGAACCCAAGGATACAGGAGCCAAGTATCCTGCGAACACAAGGCTGGACCGAGGAATCGCTGGTGACCCCCTGAAGAACTTCTGCTCCTCATTGCTGTCGTCCGGTGAAGCCCTTTCCACCTAAGATCGAACAAGAAGGCCTGTACTGGCGCTTCGACCTATTGGAATAGCAGGACCAGCTATTCCCGGCACCTTCATCAACTCCTGCCGTAAGCCTTCGGAAGTGTCTCTGGGCCATCCAGTTGACTGACCAGCTTACTAAGGAGGCCTGCTCTGTAATCGCAGACAGGTTGGGTGGTATTCTGAGTCCGGGGCACGCTCACACGCTTCGTTTGCTTAGCAACCCTAAGCTAGAGGTGAGCGGTGCTCGTTTGGCTTGAATACACCCGGCCGTTCCGTTGCCCTGCCGTGGCGACAAAACTGTGCTTGTTTCTTCGATCGGGACGTCTTTTTACTCTGCACGACGACGAGACGTTCCCTGCTCTTCAGAACCTGCCAGAAGCTGCATCTATCGAGGAGAAGCTCGGGCCTGCTTGCTTCGGGGACCGGTGAGTAGATTAGCTAGGATCTGGTCGCCCTCCTGCAGTGCCCCTTGCTTTTCCCCGCTGTAAATACAGCACCCCTTGTCCGTACTCGCGCCCTGCTTCTGCCTCACAGTGGAGGCTGCGCTAGAGTCGCGGACCGTGTTCTCCTTCATTAGGGCACCCTACAGAGCTGTCCAACGTCCTCCGAAGAGCTTCACCTTCTGCCCATTGGCACCGACGTGTGCAGGTACTTTTGAGCGCTAGGCTCCACTCTTCGTAGGGATTGGACTACCATCCAGTTAGGGGCCTCAGAAGGCGGACATATCACACGCATTGGTTCGCACTGCCTGTTTTCCTTCCCCTGCAGGTGGATAACATATTTCGTGCTGCTAATGCTGTGAAACTGTGTATTCTGTATATATATTGGGTGGATAGTGTATGTGTTGGTTTAATATCGTTGTATATTGCTGCTTTTACTGTGGTTATTAGTTTCAAGGCCTTATAATAAATGTGTATCTATTTTTGATATAAACAACTGTTTGGAGTAGTTTGTAAGCGCTCTTGCTTTGTGTGCTCACTGCGGGCTTTCAGTCACCCTCACCCCTCTTGAGACCTAGTCTTGACCGCCGCGATCGCTACCTTGATTGGTCTGGCTTGTCCAGAGGTTACCCTGTTCCAAGTAATTAGGTTGGCCTTCTGAACTTCTGCGCCACCAGGACAGAGTTCAGAAATCCGTCTTAACAAATTGGTGTACAGCGGTGGGATACGACTGAAGGTATCAAGTGTTGCGCACGAGCTAAGGCGTTTTCAGGTTATTCCAACCAGGACACGCAGTAAAGTATTGAATATAACGTTAAAAAGGCCATAGACCTATCAACAGTATGGAAACGAATACTTTATTAACCTTAAATGCTTCGAAATCTGAAACATTGAAGAAGATGTGTGCGGAGAGAGGGGTTTCCTCTCAAGGCACTAAATTGGAAATGATCCAGAGAATCGTGGCGTGGCAAGAAGCGCAGCTTGACGCTATAACTTCCGAGGACAGTGCAGAAGGTGGTGGGGCTGCTCTCACTGGCAGAACCGACGGTTCTGCCGCTGCACTGATCCATCACGACCACGAGGACAGGGAGGATGTAATGTCTAACGTTTCCTCTGCCAGTATTGATGGGGAGGCTATGCTTGAATTCAAGAAGCAAGAGCTGCGGTTTAGGCAGCAGGAGCTTGAATTCAGCATAGCCAAACTGAAAATCGACCAGGCAGAAAAACAAAAAGACAGGGATCACCAGTTGGAACTGGCCAAGCTTCAGTTCGCAAATGGGTCCAAGGGTCCTGGACATGGTTCTGGGGCTTCCTCTCATCCACGGTTTCCAAAAGATCTGCTCAGTGTGTATGAGGAACGAAATGACATTATGGACTGGTTAAATGCGTTTGAGTATGCATGCGAGGTTCAGGAGGTTGATAATGCGGATAAGATTGCATGGTTACTCAGCAGACTGCCCCATTCTGGTTGCAGTGCCATTATGGAAATGTCGAAGGCTGAGCGCGCTGATTTTGCAATGTTGAAGCAGACTCTCATTTTAAAGTTTGGGAAGACTCCGACCCAATATTTGAAAAGGTTTAGAGAGTATAAGAAAAAGGAAGGTGGTACTTGGGTGTCGTATGTAGCTGAGTCCCTGAAAAACTTGACTGGCTGGGTTGAAGGTTATAAGGTTTCTACCTTCGAAGGCATGATCAATCTGGTCATGCTGGAACACATTTTTGCTTCTTCTTCCCCGGAGCTTAAGCAGCATTTGGCCGATTCGAAGGAGATAGATCCTAAGAAGCTGGCCATTGCAGCAGATTTATGGGTGTCACATCGAGTGTCCCATAAGGACAAAACTCATCCTGGTAAGCAGGAGGAAGGGAAAAAGTCCAAAGATATGGAGGGTGGGGAATCTGCTAAATCTTCTTCCCATAAGGGCCACAAAAAGAAAAATAAGGGTAAGCCATACGAGAACTCACAGGGTAGCGGAGGTTCGCCTCCGAAACAGAACTCTGGTTATAATAAGCCTCCCTACGTAAACAGACCCAATGGGGCTTGTTTTTCTTGTGGAGCAACTGACCATGTGAAGGGGGATCCCCGTTGTAAGGTTAGACCTTTGGGGGTCCACTCCGCTAATCTGGCCTTCTCCTCCTACGAGGAAGAAGAGATTACAGGAGCATCCTTCTCCTCAGACTCATTTCCCAGCGGAATAGAGGCTGAGGTAGTTTTAGTGTCCCTGGGTTCCTGGGAGCCTAAAGTCGCAGAGGCGTATGCTAGGATTCCGGATAATACCAAGCACTACTTTAAAGACAGTGTGCTGATCAATGGAGTGGATACTCCAGCTCTTAGGGATAGTGGGTGCAGTCGAACTGTAGTGGATTCTACCTTGGTAGACTCAGAGGAAGTTGCCAGAGCTCCTCTGATGCCCACTAAGTTGGCTGACGGCCCCCTCCGTATGTTTCCCGTGATCCCTGTTAATCTAACTTTAAATGGTACAGCAGTTAGGATTCCAGTGAGCATTCAGAGAAACGTCCCGGGAAAGGTCTTGTTGGGCAATGATCTCAGAGCTCTAGGGCTCGTAGGAGACACTGCCGAAAGACCCTACACACGGTCTCAAGCACGGGCAGCATTGGCCAAGCCCAATACGCCGCCCCAGCCGAAGGGGAAACCCAAGGCGAAAGGAGTCAACAAGTCCCGACGGGGGAAAGAGAATATTCCCCCGAGCTCGCCTACCACTGCGGTGGAGGGAGTTGGTCAATCGCCCGAGCCTGACGAGGAGGTGGCGATGCCTGAAGTGTTCGACCCCAACGACCATCCTGAACTAAAAGACTTGTTAGTTGAAGGAGGTCCTGATAGGGACGACTTCAGTAAGGGCCAACGTGAGTGCCCATCTCTGGAAGGCCTAAGGAGACAGGCCTGCTCCCAGCTTGAGGGTGAACCTCCTGGGAAGCATCGGATTTATTGGGAAGGTGGACTCCTGTACAGTGAGCCCACAGAGTCTACAGAAGGAGACCATAGGAGGTTGGTGGTTCCCCTTGCTGTTAGACCCTTCCTCCTGCAGTTGGCGCATGAAGTTCCCCTTGCTGGTCACCTTGGAATGAAGAGGACCAAGCAAAGGTTATCTATGCACTTCTACTGGCCCAAGATGGGGGTGCAAGTAGAAAGTCACTGCAGGAGTTGTGCCTCCTGCCAGTTGTCTGGTAAGGTTGGCGCGACAATCCAAGCTCCGTTGGTACCGCTCCCAGTTGTGGGGGTACCATTTGAAAGGGTAGGGATCGACATCGTTGGTCCCCTTGACCCGCAAACATCCTCAGGCAATAGGTTTATCCTGGTGCTGGTCGACCATGCAACCAGGTATCCTGAGGCCATCCCATTAAAGACTGTAACTGCCAAGTCAGTTGCAAAAGCTTTACTCGGCATATTTACTAGGGTTGGCTTCCCTAAAGAAGTTGTGTCAGATCGTGGCAGCAACTTTATGTCGAAGTATATGCAGGCTATGTGGAAAGAATGTGGGGTCACCTACAAGTTCTCTTCTGCATATCACCCCCAGACCAATGGTCTGGTGGAACGTTTCAACAGAACGTTAAAGAGCATGATTGGGGCTCTGGAGGAGCCCCAGAGAAGAAAATGGGATCTTCTTTTACCATGCTTGCTGTTTGCCTACAGAGAGGTACCACAGGAGGGTGTTGGCTTCAGCCCCTTCGAACTTCTGTTCGGTCATCCCGTACGGGGACCCTTAGCCATCGTCAAAGAGGGATGGGAGATGCCCACTCCCCCTGTTACTACCAATGTAGTTGACTATGTGCTAGGGCTCAGAAAACGGATGGTACTCCTGATGGGCTTGGCTAGTGAAAAGTTGAAGGCAGGACAAGCGCTGGTGAAACATTGGTACGACCAGAAAGCTTCCTTAATTCACTTTACCCCTGGTCAGCAAGTCCTGATCATGAACCCTATAAGGCCTCGCGCTTTACAGGACAAATGGTCAGGCCCTTACACAGTGGTGGAGCCCCTGGGTGAGGTGAACTATTTAGTGGACCTTGGAAGGCCTGGACAGGCTCCAAAAGTGTTCCACGTAAATAGGCTGAAGGCTTTCGTCCCAAAAGTCGAAATCGCAGCACTGCTACTGGCGTCAGACGTCGAGGAAGAGGAGTCAGAACCTCTCCCCGACCTGTTCCAAAGCGGTCCTTCAGATAGCTCCGTTGAGGGTGTCCGAGTGGCCCCTCACCTGACTTCTGATCAGCAGGCTGAGGTGAAAAGTTTGCTTAGGCAGTTTTCCCCCCTGTTTTCACAGTCGCCTGGTTTGACACCTTGGTGCAAACATAACATTGACACAGGAGACAGTGTACCTACCAAAAGTAGGGGATACAGGATGTCGGATAAAGTACGGTCTTATATTAAGACCGAGGTCAACAAGATGTTAGACCTTGGGGTGATTGAACCCTCTAGTAGTCCTTGGTCCAGTCCTGTGGTATTGGTTCCAAAGGCAGGCACTTCTGAATTGAGGTTCTGCGTGGATTACAGGGCTCTGAATGCTGTCACCAAGACAGACGCTCACCCCTTGCCTCGAACTGACGAGCTGGTGGATACCTTGGGTGCCTCCAAGTACCTCAGCACGTTTGACCTGACTGCGGGCTATTGGCAAATAGCTTTAGCAGAACATGCCAAGGAGAAGACAGCATTTTCAACTCCCGACGGGCTTTACCAATTCCGGGTAATGCCGTTCGGATTGAAGAATGCACCTGCCACTTTCCAGAGGCTTGTGAATCATGTGTTAAATGGGTTGGACGAATTCTGTCTTGCATATCTGGACGATATAGCAGTTTTCAGTGCCACCTGGGAAGACCATGTGAAACACCTCGGGATTGTGCTCCAGGCTCTTCAGAAAGCCCACTTGACCATAAAGGCGAGTAAATGCCAGATTGGACAAGGCTCAGTGGTTTACCTTGGGCATGAAGTAGGTGGAGGAAGGATACAGCCTCTCCCCAGTAAAGTACAAGCAGTACAAGACTGGCCTACCCCCACTACACAAACCCAAGTGAGAGCCTTCTTAGGACTCACGGGTTATTACCGCAATTTTATGGCAGACTATGGCACCATAGCTGCTCCTCTGACTGCCCTCACAACTCCGAAGAAACCCAAGAAGGTAACTTGGACTGACGAGTGTGAGAAGGCCTTCAATGGCTTGAAAGACTCCTTGTGCCAGGCCCCTGTGCTCAGGGCCCCTGATTATCAAAGACCTTTTATCGTGCAGACGGATGCCTCTGACACTGGGATAGGAGCTGTACTATCACAAGTAGATGAGAAGGGTAAGGAACACCCTATCGGTTTTATTAGTCGCCAGCTTAAGGACAGAGAGCTCAGATGGTCCACGGTAGAGAAAGAATGTTTCTCTGTTGTGTGGGCCCTAAGGAAGCTGAGGCCCTACCTCTATGGGACCCACTTCACTGTGCAGACTGACCATAAGCCGTTAAAGTGGCTAATGAACATGAAGGGGGAGAATCCAAAGTTGCTTAGGTGGTCCATAAGTCTACAAGGCTTCGACTTCACTATTGAGCATAGGCCAGGTGTCCAACATAGCAATGCTGATGGGTTGTCCAGAATGTTTTACCGACCTGAACAAGAGACTCATCCAGGGGTGGATTAGTTCCCCCTGTCCATAGTCTGGGAGGGGCGAGTGTTAGGAAAGATTTCGTTATTGTAGGGAACTTTCCTTCCATGTGGCAACCCCTAAACTTTTTGCTATTGTTTTCAACCTGTTTCTTGACTTTGCCAGAGAAGTACAGCCTCCTGCCGTACTCCTCTGGGCTTTCGCTCCTTTCTTACGGGGAAACTGACATGCCCTTAAGACAGTCAGTACCGGGGAACGCTGTTTCCCGTAGTTTCCTTTATCGTGTCGCCATATTAGTGCAACACGACACAAGAGGGCACTGTAAGCTAAGTTACAGCTCTCTTGGGTCTCTAGCCTTCTACAGACCCTAGACACTCTTGTAGGATGGTTTTTGGATCGGTGCAAGTCATTCAGGGACTGGGCTGGTGGCAGCGATCATTTGGTTTATTTTGAGCTCCTTTTGCCGTTCTGAGCACCTTTTTGCCGCGAACACAAAAGGGTGGCCCGGCTACCCAAAATGGCCGGACCACGAGGCTCCTTTGTCTCGTCCACTGTCCGTCTTGCTCCCTTTACCTTCCCCCGGGTCAGGCGACCCGGGGCCTTCCTTATTTGGGCATGTAGTTTCCCGCGAAACACGGTTGCTTTCGCGGGCTTCTACATGTCGTTTGAGTGCCCCCAGGATGTGGGCTGGGCTGTCTGGTCCCAATACACATCCTGGGTGCCAGAGAGTCTAGGGTGGTGTGAATGCCTGGGACCACTGTGGTCCGTGATTGGTCCACGTATGGTATGTGTGTTGATGTGCGGATCTCCCATTGGCTCCCCTCCGTTTTGGCGCGAAGGGAACCGTGGATAAGAGGGAGCTGGAAACACCACTGCCATGTCGATCTCCTGAGTTCTTACGAACCCAGGGATACAGGAGCCAAGTATCCTGCGAACACAAGGCTGGACCGAGGAATCGCTGGTGACCCCCTGAAGAACTTCTGCTCCTCATTGCTGTCGTCCGGTGAAGCCCTTTCCACCTAAGATCGAACAAGAAGGCCTGTACTGGCGCTTCGACCTATTGGAATAGCAGGACCAGCTATTCCCGGCACCTTCATCAACTCCTGCCGTAAGCCTTCGGAAGTGTCTCTGGGCCATCCAGTTGACTGACCAGCTTACTAAGGAGGCCTGCTCTGTAATCGCCGACAGGTTGGGTGGTATTCTGAGTCCGGGGCACGCTCACACGCTTCGTTTGCTTAGCAACCCTAAGCTAGAGGTGAGCGGTGCTCGTTTGGCTTGAATACACCCGGCCGTTCCGTTGCCCTGCCGTGGCGACAAAACTGTGCTTGTTTCTTCGATCGGGACGTCTTTTTACTCTGCACGACGACGAGACGTTCCCTGCTCTTCAGAACCTGCCAGAAGCTGCATCTATCGAGGAGAAGCTCGGGCCTGCTTGCTTCGGGGACCGGTGAGTAGATTAGCTAGGATCTGGTCGCCCTCCTGCAGTGCCCCTTGCTTTTCCCCGCTGTAAATACAGCACCCCTTGTCCGTACTCGCGCCCTGCTTCTGCCTCACAGTGGAGGCTGCGCTAGAGTCGCGGACCGTGTTCTCCTTCATTAGGGCACCCTACAGAGCTGTCCAACGTCCTCCGAAGAGCTTCACCTTCTGCCCATTGGCACCGACGTGTGCAGGTACTTTTGAGCGCTAGGCTCCACTCTTCGTAGGGATTGGACTACCATCCAGTTAGGGGCCTCAGAAGGCGGACATATCACACGCATTGGTTCGCACTGCCTGTTTTCCTTCCCCTGCAGGTGGATAACATATTTCGTGCTGCTAATGCTGTGAAACTGTGTATTCTGTATATATATTGGGTGGATAGTGTATGTGTTGGTTTAAT
Source organism: Ambystoma mexicanum (assembly GCF_040938575.1). NCBI lineage: Eukaryota > Metazoa > Chordata > Amphibia > Caudata > Ambystomatidae > Ambystoma > Ambystoma mexicanum. Next base: position 1,449,989 of record NW_027182475.1, read on the forward strand.
ATCGTTGTATATTGCTGCTTTTACTGTGGTTATTAGTTTCAAGGCCTTATAATAAATGTGTATCTATTTTTGATATAAACAACTGTTTGGAGTAGTTTGTAAGCGCTCTTGCTTTGTGTGCTCACTGCGGGCTTTCAGTCACCCTCACCCCTCTTGAGACCTAGTCTTGACCGCCGCGATCGCTACCTTGATTGGTCTGGCTTGTCCAGAGGTTACCCTGTTCCAAGTAATTAGGTTGGCCTTCTGAACTTCTGCGCCACCAGGACAGAGTTCAGAAATCCGTCTTAACAATTGGGATGGGAAGGAGTTGGATATCACATCTCATGCTATCGGAAGGGTCTCAGTTTTGGAACGGGAAGGAGTTGGATATCCCATCTCATGTTATAGGACGGGTCTCAGGTTTGGTATTAGAAGCATTGAGATATCACATCGCATGCTGTAGGAAGGGTCTCAGGATTGGAATGGGAAGGAGTTGGATATTACATTCTTGCTATAGGAAGGGTCTCATGTTTGGAATGGGAAGGAGTTGGATATCACATATACTATAGGAAGGGTCTCAGGTTTGGAACGGGAAGGAGTTGGATATCACATCTCATGCTATAGGAAGGGTCTCAGGTTTGGAATAAGCATTGAGATATCACATCTCTGCTATCGGAAGGGTCTCAGGATTGGAATGGGAAGGAGTTGGATATCACATCTCATGTTATAGGACGGGTCTCAGGTTTGTTATTAGAATCATTGAGATATCATATTGTATGCTGTAGGAAGGGTCTAAGGATTGGAATGGGAAGGTCTTGGATATCACATCTCATGCTATAGGTAGGCTCTCAGGTTTGGAAAGGGAAGGAGTTGGATATCACATTTCATGTTAGAGGAAGGATCTCAGATTTGGTATTAGAGGCATTGAGATATCACATTGTTAAGACGGATTTCTGAACTCTGTCCTGGTGGCGCAGAAGTTCAGAAGGCCAACCTAATTACTTGGAACAGGGTAACCTCTGGACAAGCCAGACCAATCAAGGTAGCGATCGCGGCGGTCAAGACTAGGTCTCAAGAGGGGTGAGGGTGACTGAAAGCCCGCAATGAGCACAAAAAGCAAGAGCGCTTACAAACTACTCCAAACAGTTTTTATATCAAAAATATATACACATTTATTTTAAGGCCTTTAAAACAACGACCGTAGCGAGAAAATCACAATATCACAATATTAAGCCAACACATACCATGTCAACACAATATATATACAAATACGACAGTCTCAAGCATTAGAGGCACGAAATGTGTAGTCCACCTGCAAGGGAAGGAAAACAGGCAGTGCGATAATGCTTTAGACTCAGTTCGCCTTCAGAGGCACCTAACTAGATGGAAGTCCGAGCCCTGCGAAGAGTGGAGCCTTGTGCTCAAAGTACCTGCACACGCTGGTGCCAACGGGCAAAAGGAGAAGCTCTTCGGAGGAAGTCAGGCAGTTCGGGTTAGTGCACAGCAGAAGGAGAACAGGTTCCGCAACTCAAGCGCAGCCTCCACAGCGGGCAGAAGCAGAGCGCGAGTACGGACAAAAGGGTGCTGTTTTTACACAGCGGGGAAAAGCAATGGGCTACTGCAGGAGGGCGACCAGATCCTAGCTAAACTACTCACCGGTCCCCGAAGCAAGCAGACCCAGGCTTCTCCACGTTAGTTTCAGCAGCTGGCAGGTTCAGAAGAGCAGGGAACGCCTCGTAGTCGTGTAGAGCAAAAAGACGTCCCAATCGACGAAACCAGCACAGTTTGTTGCCGCAGCAGGACAACGGAGTGGCCGTGTGTATTTGAGCCAAATGTACACTCCTCCCTTCAGACTTGGGAACGCCAAGTGTACGAAGCGTGGGAGAGTGACAAGGACTCGAAATACAACACAACCTGGCGGCGGTTACAGAGCAGGACTCCCTTGTAAGCTGGTCAGTCAACTGGATGGCCCAGAGACACTTCCGAAGGCTTACTTGGCAGGAGTTGATGAAGTCGCCGGGAATAGCTGTTCCTGCTATTCCAAAGGTCGAAGCACCAGTACAGGCCTTCTGGTTCGATCAAAGGAGGAAAGGGTTTCACAGGACGACAGCAGTGCAAAGGAGGATTCCTTCAGCGGGTCACCAGCGATTCCTCGGTCCAGCCTCTTGGTTGCAGGATACTTGGCTCCTGTATTCCTTCGTTCGTCAGAACTCAGGAGATCGACATGGTAGTGGTGTTTCCAGCCCCCTCTTATCCACGGTTCCCTTCGCGCCAAAACGGAGGGGAGCCAATGGGAGATCCGCTCATCAACACACATACCATACGTGGACCAATCACGGACCACGGTGGTCCCAGGCATTCACACCACCCTAGACTCTCTGGCACCCAGGATGTGTATTGGGACCAGACATCCCAGCCCACACCCTGGAGGCACACAAAAGACATGTAGAAGCCCGCGAAAGCAACCACGTTTCGCGGGAAAGTACATGCCCAAATAAGGAAGGCCCCGGGTCGCTCGACCTGGGGAAGGTGAAGGGAGCAAGACGGTCAGTGGACAGGACAAAGGAGCCTCGTGGTCTGGCCATTTTGGGAGCCAGGCCACCATTTTGGGTTCAGTGCGAAAAACGTGCTCAGAACGCCAAAAGGAGCTCAAAATAAACAAAACGATGGCTGCCACCATTCCAGTCCCTGAATGACTTGCACCGATCAAATACCATCCTAAAAGAGTATCTAGGGCCTGTAGAAGGCTAGAGACCCAAGAGAGCTGTAACTTAGCTTACAGTGCCCTCTTGTGTCATGTTGCACTAAAGCCGCAACACGATAAAAGAAACTACGGGAAACAGCGTTCCCCGGTACTGACTGTCTTAAGGGCATGTCAGTTTCCCCGTAAGAAAAGGAGCGAAAGCCCAGAGGAGTGCGGCCGAAGGCTGCACTTCTCTGGCAAAGTCAAGAACAAGGTGAAAAACAACAGCAAAAAGTTTAGGGGTTGCCACATGGAAGGAAAATTACCTACAATTACGAAATCTTTCCTAACACACATCTCATGCTATAGGAAGGGTCTCAGGATTGGAATGGGAAGGAGTTGGTTATCACATCTCATGCTATAGGAAGGGTCTCAGGTTTGGTATAAACATTGAGATATCACATCTCATGCTATAGGAAGGGTCTCAGGATTGGAATGGGAAGGAGTTGGATATCAGATCTGATGTTATAGGAAGGATCTCAGGTTTGGTATTAGAAGCATTGAGACATCACATCTCATGCTATAGGAAGGGTCTCAGGATTGAAATGGAAGAAGTTGGATATCACATCTCATGCTATAGGAAGGGTCTCAGGTTTGGTATAAGCATTGAGATATCACATCTCATGCTATAGGAAGGGTCTCAGGATTGGAATGGGAAGGAGTTGTATATGACATCTCATGCCATAGGAAGGGTCTCAGGTTTGGTATAAGCATTGAGATATCACATCTCTGCTATCGGAAGGGTCTCAGGATTTGAATGGAAAGGAGTTGGATATCCCATCTCATGTTATAGGAAGAGTCTCAGGTTTGGTATTAGAAGCATTGAGATATCACATCTCATGCTATAGGAATGGTCTCAGGATTGGAATGGGAAGGAGTTTGATATCACATCTCATGCCATGTATGGGTCTCAGGTTTGGTATAAGCATTGAGATATCACATCTCATGCTATAGGAAGGGTCTCAGGATTGGAATGGGAAGGAGTTGTATATGACATCTCATGCCATAGGAAGGGTCTCAGGTTTGGTATAAGCATTGAGATATCACATCTCTGCTATCGGAAGGGTCTCAGGATTGGAATGGGAAGGAGTTGGATATCCCATCTCATGTTATAGGAAGAGTCTCAGGTTTGGTATTAGAAGCATTGAGATATCACATCTCATGCTATAGGAAGTGTCTCAGGATTGGAATGGGAAGGAGTTTGATATCACATCTCATGCCATGTATGGGTCTCAGGTTTTGTAGAAGCATTGGGATATCACATCTCATGCTATCGGAAGGGTATCAGGATTGGATTTGGAAGGATTTGGATATCACATTTCATGTTATAGGAAGGATCTCAGGTTTGGTATTAGAAGCATTGAGATATCACATCTCATGCTATCGGAAGGACCTCAGGTTTGGTATTATAGGCATTGAGATATCACATCTCATGCTATCAGAAGGGTCTCAGGATTGGAATGGGAAGGAGTCGGATATCACATTTCATGCTAAAGGGAGGGTCTCAGGTTTGGAAGTGGAAGGATTTGGATATCATATCTCATGTTATAGGAAGGATCTCAGGTTTGGTATTAGAAGCATTGAGATATCACATCTCATGCTATAGGAAGGGTCTCAGGATTGGAATGGGAAGGAGTTGGATATCACATCTCAAGCTATAGGAAGGGTCTCAGGATTGGAATGAGAAGGAGTTGGATATCACATCTCATGCTATAGGAAGGGTCTCAGGTCTGGAATCGGAAGGAGTTGTATATGACATTTCATGCCATAGGAAGGGTCTCAGGTTTGGTATAAGCATTGAGATATCACATCTCTGCTATTGGAAGGGTCTCAGGATTGGAATGGGAAGGAGTTGGATATCCCATCTCATTATAGGAAGGTGTAGTATTGTACCTATCTATTTGCACTGGGTGCACACAGTGCTGCTAGTAGAATACAGCTATGTCATATGGAATGTGATGGGACCTGAGGGTTCCAGGAACTACAGTTGGGAACACAGGATGGGAGAACCTGACTGAAAGGATGTCATCTGTTTAGCTCTCTGCCCCTTTCTATATAACTAGCCCTGTAACTCTGTAACTTATAAATAAACTCACTCCTTTTATATATACTGGTCTCCTGTGCCTTACCTGAACCCAGATGTCTTCTTACCATTCCCGATACTACAAATGGCGACGAGGATGGGATTAACAGGTGTTGCTGGTTCCAGTTGGATTGATATATGTTTGCCTGTTGATCCCAAAATAAAAGGACCCACTGATGGAAATTCTGATGACTCCTGGCATCATAAAAATGCTCTTGGCAGAGGTCCATGATGAGCCCAGCAGTGGCACAGCCCAGCGCCTGCTTCCAGTGAGATACTTCATATATCAGCCTACACAAGGTATAAGTCCTGCCATTTTGTATCTATGTGGCAGGCAGCCGGCACGCAAAAGACTGTTGAAGAGCATCGATTAAGGTACTGTGCGGCATGCCTGGGGAGTTGCAGCAGCGTTTAATTAAGGGCTAGGGTGCTCATTGCAGCTGCTGAGTTACAGGGCTGGTGTGAATGAGACTTCCGAGCGACACACAACAGAAGTGTAAAATGGGGCTACACAGTCACTGGTATATTATGTGCAGCGGTGACCACACCGTCCTTAATATGGAGGTGCCGGTGTTCTGTACACCACAGATTACCTCAGACAAATGATGACGTTGCATAGTGCTCCGTTGTGTTGGCAGAGTTCAGAATGTTATGAACTTGGAATTCTAAGTTCCATTTGCTGCGCAGAGAAATGCCTGCATTTGTTTCCGTATGAGACTTGAACTTTAAAGGAAAAGCCCTAGCTGCGTGCCTGGCGTGATGACGTTTCCTAAGGAGGCTTTGTAGAATCCAGTGTATTTCCCACGTTATCGTGTGAGGGCAGGCAATATTGTGAACATCTCATCGTCAAGGGAAGCGCTGTGTTAAATGCACAAGGGATTTTAAAAGCATTTAATCTAGGATTCCTATTAAAAATGATTTCACAGCAGTCGTGTGCTGATTGTGAAGAAATTCACCGGCAGCAGTTCCAGCGGATTTATGGATGGATGACACATTCTTGCATGAGATGATGCGACGGGTACGGTTTAATTATTCAGCACAGCGTTGCCGCGATTGAAACTATTTATTTACTTTGCCATTAACCTGCCAGAGTTTATTTATGATGCTTACTGAAGGGGGCTTTTGCATGCCTTTCACGCCAACGAGAGCACTAAGGGCACTGTGTGTTTTCGTGTTGCTGCGGATATTTTCTGCGTGAAATTTATGGCACTGACAACGTTTCTGATTTTCATGCTGAGTAAACACGAGGCACAGGTACTTTTGGTGTTTCCTCTTGTGTTTCGAATGCAGTTACAGTCAACGTGTAAATTATGGACTATATATGCACGTTATCAATTTTATTGAGAATGCCAGTTAAATATGTTTTGCCTCATTTTGCTGGAAACTGATAATTTTGAGGAACATATTGTTTTTACTCCCGATATATGTCTTCGAGCAATTCATGGACAATTTTCAGTTTTGATGATATTATTCTCAGTTTTTATGTGGAATTTTAATTGCATGTTTAAATCTGATGCAATGTATTATTATTATTATGGATTGTGCCATGAATGTATGTATTGGTAAGTGCTAATGACTAAAAGGGTGAATAGTGTAATAGGTGATTGCATTTACTTTATGAGGATGAGTGGTTGTATGGGTTTATGCATAACACTATATCACACCAACAACCTAACCAACAAACACAAAGAAAAAAAATGTTTTTTTCCTGCGTGTAGTGTTTAACAATATTATAAGATTTTCAGGTTTTCAAATGCTGTATTTCATATATGTTTGCAATGCATATTGATATTTTAAATGTGTTATTTCCAAGGGGAAATATGTTCATTAATAATATATTATCCAAGATGTGGATTGGAATAAGTATAATTTAAGTGGCACAGCATCGTTCTGTTGTCATGTTAGAGTATAATATTTTTTTCTTGGCACAGCATCGTTCTGATGTCATGAAATATATAAGTGAAATTGCTGAGTGATCTCCATGTTAAAGGAGATAGCCCTATGGTTAAATGTGACATGAATGTTGCATGGTATGTATACCATTTTTTGGGCATATTACATATGGCATGCATGTGAAGATATTACCGGTTTATTTTCCTTGGCCTAACATGTTTTTTTTTAAACTTTGGATGCTTTCAATTTTTGGCCGCATTCAAAACAATTTTGTTTTCAAAGATCTTTTGCACTTGGACTCAGATCTGATCAGTCTCTGTCGTGGTGTATTCTCTTCTCGCGCTGTTCTTTTCCAGCTGCGTTGTATTAATGTGATCTTTGTTTTGTGAGTTTTCTTTTCTGCATTTTCCCACTTTTCATTGTTTCTTATGGCAGGGTGTGTATGTGAATATGTGATGGCGCAAACCACAGGTATTTCTGTGAGGAATGGTGGTGTATGTAGTTATGCAGTTATGGTTGTGAGGCAAATGTTGATAAGGATAAAATATAATAGGTTCATATGAATGTTAGATAGTTCCTGATGGTTGCGTGAGTACGCGGTTCTGCTGGGTGTGGCAGACCCTTGTCTCCAGGTGGCAGATGGAGTGGGAGGAGATACGCTCTGTTGGTTGAGAGTGTGGCAAGGAACGTATGTGCTCGCAAGTGGCAGTTGTGAGGCCCGGGAGTGGCAGTCCCGGGCAGGTGGTGATTTGTGTACTTGATTGTTTTGATTGTTAGTTACGTGAATGTGGATACGCTTTCTGGGTTGTGAATGTTGTAATGGTTTTACGGATTTGCAGGAGTGTGTAATTTTGATAGCCTCTTTTAATGCTTGGTTTGTGATACTTTGTTTGGTGTTCAATTGAAGAGAGGGAGATGTGTAGTGTTGTACTTATCTATTTGCACTGGGTGCACACAGTGCTGCTGATGGTAGAACACAGCTATGTCATATGGAATGTGATGGGACCTGAAGGTTCCAAGAACTACAGTTGGTAACACAGGATGGGAGAACCGTACTGAAAGGATGTCATCTGTTTAGCTCCCTGCCCCTTTCTATATAACTAGCCCTGTAACTCTAACTTATAAATAAACTTACTCCTTTTATATATACAAGTCTCCTGTGCCTTACCTGAATCCAGATGTCTTCTTACCATCCCTGATACTACAAATGGCGACGAGGATGGGATGTTAACCTCCAGGGATTTATACACCGCGTTACGATGGAGATGTTCTGGTCAATTTTAAAAGGAAAGCAGATGACTCGCAGTGCAACACCAGCGCTGCATCTGGAGCACAATGAAATGGGTTTTAATTAAAATGAATGCCGATACGTTTGCTGCTGTATTTACAGAGTGTTGGCAGTACTTCATGGAGAAATGGACGAATTGACAGATACTGTGTTTTATAAACCGCAGCGCTGCCGAGACAAGGTTAAAGGTTAATGATTTACTTTGCCATTAACCTGCCAGAACTTATTTATGGTACGAAATGAAGGGGGCATTAGCAATGCCTTCCACACTAATGAAAGCAGTGTTTATTCCACGTGTAATTCATGGACATTTTACTTTTAAGTACAGAAATGTTTCTGGCTGATGTTTCATGTGTATTTTATGCACTTCAATCTATTTAAATGTTTAATAGTAATGAAATTTTGTAATGCTTGCAACTAATAGGAACCAGTCAGTATTGCCATAATCTGAATGTTTAGGGTGTGTGCCATGGTAGTATATGTTACCTTGTATGGATGCATATGCCAATACTTAAAAGGGTGACAGAGTGCAATTGGTGATTGCATTCACTTTATGAGGGAGAGAGGTTGTGTGTGTTTATGCATAACACTATATCACACCAACAACCTAACCAACAAACAACACAAAGAAAAAGAAAATGTTTTTTTCCTGTGTGTAGTGTTTAACAATATTATAGGATTTTCAGGTCTCCAAATGCTGCAATTCATATATATATTTGCAATGCATATTGATATTTTAAATGTGTATCAATCCAAAGGGGAAATATGTTCATTAATGATATATTATCCATGATGTGGATTGTAATAAGTATAATTTAAATGGCACAGCATCGTTCTGATGCCATGTTATAGTATAATATTTTGGCACAGCATCGTTCTGATGTCATGCAATACATGAGTGAAAAAAATGAGTGATTTCATGTTAAATGAGAAAGCCCTATGGTTAAATGTGACACGAATGTTGCGTGGTACGTATACAATTTTTGGGCATAGTACTTATGGCATGCATATTAATATATTACCGGTTTATTTTCCTTGGCCTAACATGTTTTTTAAAACTTTGGATGCTTTCAATTTTTGGCTGCATTCAAAACAATTTTGTTTTCAAAGATCTTTTGCACTTGGACTCAGATCTGATCAGTCTCTGTCGCGGTGTATTCTCTTCTCGCGCTGTTCTTTTCCAGTTGCGTTGTTTTAATGTGATCTTTGTTTTGTGAGTTTTCTTTTCTGCATTTTCCCACTTTTCATTGTTTCTTATGGCAGGGTGTGTATGTGAATATGTGATGGCGCAAACCACAGGTGTTTCGGAGAGGAATGGTGGTGTATGTAGTTATGCAGTTATGGTTGTGAGGCAAATGTAATGTTGATAAGGATAAAATATAAGAGGTTCATATGAATGTTAGATAGTTCCTGATGGTTGCGTGAGTACGCGGTTGTGCTGGGTGTGGCAGACCCTTTTCTCCATGTGACAGGTGGAGTGGGAGGAGATACGCTTTGATGGTTGAGAGTGTGGCAAAGAACGTATGTGCTCGCAAGTGGCAGTTGTGAGGCCCGGGAGTGGCAGTCCCGGGCAGGTGGTGATTTGTGTATTTGATTGTTTTGATTGTTAGTTACGTGAATGTGGATACGCTTTCTTGGTTGTGAATGTTGTATAGGTTTTACGGATTTGCAGGAGTGTGTAATTTTGAGAGCCTCTTTTAATGCTTGGTTTGTGATGCTTTGTTTAGTGTTCAATTGAAGAGAGGGAGATGTGTAGTATTGTACCTATCTATTTGCACTGGGTGCACACAGTGCTGCTAGTAGAATACAGCTATGTCATATGGAATGTGATGGGACCTGAGGGTTCCAGGAACTACAGTTGGGAACACAGGATGGGAGAACCTGACTGAAAGGATGTCATCTGTTTAGCTCTCTGCCCCTTTCTATATAACTAGCCCTGTAACTCTGTAACTTATAAATAAACTCACTCCTTTTATATATACTGGTCTCCTGTGCCTTACCTGAACCCAGATGTCTTCTTACCATTCCCGATACTACAGAAGGGTCTCAGGTTTGGTATTAGAAGCATTGAGATATCACATCTCATGGTATAGGACGGGTCTCAGGATTGGAATGGGAAGGACATGGATATCACATCTCTTGTTATAGGAAGGGTCTCAGGTTTGGTATTAGAAGCATTGAGATATCACATCTCATGCTATAGGAAGGGTCTCAGGATTGGAATGGGAAGGACTTGGATATCCCATCTCATGTTATAGGAAGGGTCCCAGGTTTGGTATTAGAAGCATTGAGATATCACATCTCATGCTATAGGAAGGGTCTCAGAATTGGAATGGGGAGGAGTTGGATATCACATCTCAAGCTATAGGAAGGGTCTCAGGATTGGAATGGGAAGGACTTGGATATCACATCTCATGCTATAGGAAGGCTCTCAGGTTTGGAAGGGGAAGGAGTTGGATATCACATTTCATGTTAGAGGTAGGATCTCAGGTTTGGTATTAGAGGCATTGAGATATCACATCTCATGCTATCAGAAGGATCTCAGGATTGGAATGGGAAGGAGTTGGATATCACATCTCATGCTAAAGGGAGGGTCTCAGGTTTGGAAGGGGAAGGATTTGGATATTACATCTCGTGTTATAGGAATTATCTCAGGTTTGGTATTAGAAGCATTGAGATATCACATCTCATGCTATCGGAAGGATCTCAGGTTTGGTGTTAGAAGCATTGAGATATCAAATCTCATGCTATAGGAAGGGTCTCAGGATTGGAATGGGAAGGAGTTGGATATCACATCTCATGCTATAGGAAGGGTCTCAGGATTGGAATGGGAAGGAGTTGTATATGACATCTCATGCCACAGGAAGGGTCTCAGGTTTGGTATAAGCATTGAGATATCACATCTCTGCTATCGGAAGGGTCTCAGGATTGGAATGGGAAGGAGTTGGATATCCCATCTTATGTTATAGGAAGGGTCTCAGGTTTGGTATTAGAAGCATTGAGATATCACATCTCATGCTATCAGAAGGGTCTCAGGATTGGAATGGGAAGGAGTCGGATATCACATCTCATGCTAAAGGGAGGGTCTCAGGTTTGGTATTAGAAGCATTGAGATATCACATCTCATGTTATAGGAAGAATCTCAGGTTTGGTATTAGAGGCATTGAGATATCACATCTCATGCTATCAGAAGGGTCTCAGGATTGGTATGGGAAGGAGTCGGATATCACATCTCATGCTAAAGGGAGGGTCTCAGGTTTGGTATTAGAAGCATTGAGATATCACATCTCATGTTATAGGAAGAATCTCAGGTTTGGTATTAGAGGCATTGAGATATCACATCTCATGCTATAGGAAGGGTCTCAGGATTGGAATGGGAAGGAGTTGGATATCACATCTCATGCTAAACGAAGGGTCTCAGTTTTGGTAGAAGCATTGAGATATCACATCTCATGGTATAGGAAGGGTCTCAGTATTGGAATGGGAAGGAGTTGGATATCACATCTCATCCAATAGGAAGGATCTCAGGATTGGAATGGGAAGGATTTGGATGTCACATCTCTTGCTATAGGAAGGGTCTCAGTTTTTTTATTAGAAACATTGAGATATCACATCTCATGCTATAGGAAGGGTTTCAGGATTGGAATGGGAAGGATTTGTATATCACATCTCATGCTAAAGGAAGGGTCTCAGGTTTGGAAGGGGAAGGATTTGGATATCATATCTCATGTTATAGGACGGGTCGCAGGTTTGGTATTAGAAGCTTTGAGATATCACATCTCATGCTATAGGAAGGTCTCAGGATTGGAATGGGAAGGAGTTGGATATCCCTTCTCATGCTATAGGAAGGTTCTCAGGTTGGAATGGGAAGGAGTTGGATATCACATCTCATGTTATAGGAAGGGTCTCAGGATTGGAATGGGAAGGATTTGGATATCACATCTCTTGCTATAGGAAGGGTCTCAGGTTTTTTATTAGAAACATTGAGATATCACATCTCATGCTATAGGAAGGGTTTCAGGATTGGAATGGGAAGGATTTGGATATCACATCTCATGCTAAAGGAAGGGTCTCAGGTTTGGAAGGGGAAGGATTTGGATATCATATCTCATGTTATAGGACGGGTCCCAGGTTTGGTATTAGAAGCTTTGGGATATCACATCTCAAGCTATAGGAAGGTTCTCAGGTTTGGAAGGGGAAGGATTTGGATCTCACATCTCATGTTTTAGGACGGGTCTCAGGTTTGGTATTAGAAGCATTGAGATATCACATCTCATGCTATAGGAAGGGTCTCAGGATTGGAATGGGAAGGAGTTGGATATCACATCTCATGCCATAGGAAGGGTCTCAGGTTTGGTACAAGCATTGAGATATCACATCTCTGCTATCGGAAGGGTCTCAGGATAGGAATGGGAAGGAGTTGGATATCACATCTCAAGCTATCTCAGGATTGGAATGGGAAGGAGTTTGATATCACATCTCAAGCTATAGGAAGGTTCTCAGGTTTGGAAGGGGAAGGATTTGGATCTCACATCTCATGTTTTAGGACGGGTCTCAGGTTTGGTATTAGAAGCATTGAGATATCACATCTCATGGTATAGGAAGGGTCTCAGGAATGGAATGGGAAGGAGTTGGATATCACATCTCAAGCTATCACAGGATTGAGAAGCATTGATTTGGATTTCACATCTCATGTTATAGGATGGTTCTCATGTTTGGTTTTAGAAGCATTGAGATATCACATCTAATGCTATCGGAAGGGTCTCAGGTTTGGAAAGGGAAGGATTTGGATTTCACATATGTTATTGGATGGTTCTCATGCTATAGGAAGGGTCTCACGATTGGAATGGGAAGGATTTGGATATCACATCTCATGCTATAGGAAGGGTCTCAGGATTGGAATGGGAAGGAGTTGGATATCACATCTCATGCTATAGGAAGGGTCTCAGGAATGGAATGGGAAGGAGTTTTATATGACATCTCATGCCATAGGAAGGATCTCAGGTTTGGTATTAGAAGCATTGAGACATCACATCTCATGTTATAGGAAGGGTCTCAGGATTGGAATGGGAAGGAGTTGGATATCACATCTCATGCTATAGGAAGGGTCTCAGGTTTGGTATAAGCATTGAGATATCACATCTCATGTTATAGGAAGGGTCTCAGGATTGGAATGGGAAGGAGTTGGATATCACATCTCATGCTATAGGAAGGGTCTCAGGTTTGGTATAAGCATTGAGATATCACATCTTATGTTATAGGAAGGGTCTCAGGTTTGGTATTAGAAGCATTGAGATATCACATCTCATGCTATAGGAAGGGTCTCAGGATTGGAATGGGAAGGACTTGAATATCCCATCTCATGCTATAGGGAGGCTCTCACGTTTGGAAAGGGAAGGAGTTGGATATCACATTTCATGTTAGAGGTAGGATCTCAGGTTTGGTATTAGAGGCATTGAATATCACATCTCATGCTATCAGAAGGGTCTCAGGATTGGAATGGGAAGGAGTTGGATATCACATCTCATGCTAAAGGGAGGGTCTCAGGTTTGGAAGGGGAAGGATTTTGATATCACATCTCATGTTATAGGAAGGATCTCAGGTTTGGTATTAGAGGGATTGAGATATCACATCTCATGCTATCGGAAGGGTATCAGGATTGGATTTGGAAGTAGTTGGATATCCCATCTCATGCTATAGGAAGGGTCTCAGGTTGGAATGGGAAGGAATTGGATATCACATCTCATGTTATAGGAAGGGTCTCAGTATTGGAATGGGAAGGAGTTGGATATCACATCTCATCCAATAGGAAGGATCTCAGGATTGGAATGGGAAGGATTTGGATGTCACATCTCTTGCTATAGGAAGGGTCTCAGTTTTTTTATTAGAAACATTGAGATATCACATCTCATGCTATAGGAAGGGTTTCAGGATTGGAATGGGAAGGATTTGTATATCACATCTCATGCTAAAGGAAGGGTCTCAGGTTTGGAAGGGGAAGGATTTGGATATCATATCTCATGTTATAGGACGGGTCGCAGGTTTGGTATTAGAAGCTTTGAGATATCACATCTCATGCTATAGGAAGGTCTCAGGATTGGAATGGGAAGGAGTTGGATATCCCTTCTCATGCTATAGGAAGGTTCTCAGGTTGGAATGGGAAGGAGTTGGATATCACATCTCATGTTATAGGAAGGGTCTCAGGATTGGAATGGGAAGGATTTGGATATCACATCTCTTGCTATAGGAAGGGTCTCAGGTTTTTTATTAGAAACATTGAGATATCACATCTCATGCTATAGGAAGGGTTTCAGGATTGGAATGGGAAGGATTTGGATATCACATCTCATGCTAAAGGAAGGGTCTCAGGTTTGGAAGGGGAAGGATTTGGATATCATATCTCATGTTATAGGACGGGTCCCAGGTTTGGTATTAGAAGCTTTGGGATATCACATCTCAAGCTATAGGAAGGTTCTCAGGTTTGGAAGGGGAAGGATTTGGATCTCACATCTCATGTTTTAGGACGGGTCTCAGGTTTGGTATTAGAAGCATTGAGATATCACATCTCATGCTATAGGAAGGGTCTCAGGATTGGAATGGGAAGGAGTTGGATATCACATCTCATGCCATAGGAAGGGTCTCAGGTTAGGTACAAGCATTGAGATATCACATCTCTGCTATCGGAAGGGTCTCAGGATAGGAATGGGAAGGAGTTGGATATCACATCTCAAGCTATCTCAGGATTGGAATGGGAAGGAGTTTGATATCACATCTCAAGCTATAGGAAGGTTCTCAGGTTTGGAAGGGGAAGGATTTGGATCTCACATCTCATGTTTTAGGACGGGTCTCAGGTTTGGTATTAGAAGCATTGAGATATCACATCTCATGGTATAGGAAGGGTCTCAGGATTGGAATGGGAAGGAGTTGGATATCACATCTCAAGCTATCACAGGATTGAGAAGCATTGATTTGGATTTCACATCTCATGTTATAGGATGGTTCTCATGTTTGGTTTTAGAAGCATTGAGATATCACATCTAATGCTATCGGAAGGGTCTCAGGTTTGGAAAGGGAAGGATTTGGATTTCACATATGTTATTGGATGGTTCTCATGCTATAGGAAGGGTCTCACGATTGGAATGGGAAGGATTTGGATATCACATCTCATGCTATAGGAAGGGTCTCAGGATTGGAATGGGAAGGAGTTGGATATCACATCTCATGCTATAGGAAGGGTCTCAGGAATGGAATGGGAAGGAGTTTTATATGACATCTCATGCCATAGGAAGGATCTCAGGTTTGGTATTAGAAGCATTGAGACATCACATCTCATGTTATAGGAAGGGTCTCAGGATTGGAATGGGAAGGAGTTGGATATCACATCTCATGCTATAGGAAGGGTCTCAGGTTTGGTATAAGCATTGAGATATCACATCTCATGCTATAGGAAGGGTCTCAGGATTGGAATGGGAAGGAGTTGTATATGACATCTCATGCCATAGGAAGGGTCTCAGGTTTGGTATCAGCATTGAGATATCACATCTCTGCTATCGGAAGGGTCTCAGGATTGGAATGGGAAGGAGTTGGATATCCCATCTTATGTTATAGGAAGGGTCTCAGGTTTGGTATTAGAAGCATTGAGATATCACATCTCATGCTATAGGAAGGGTCTCACGATTGGAATGGGAAGGACTTGAATATCCCATCTCATGCTATAGGGAGGCTCTCAGGTTTGGAAAGGGAAGGAGTTGGATATCACATTTCATGTTAGAGGTAGGATCTCAGGTTTGGTATTAGAGGCATTGAATATCACATCTCATGCTATCAGAAGGGTCTCAGGATTGGAATGGGAAGGAGTTGGATATCACATCTCATGCTAAAGGGAGGGTCTCAGGTTTGGAAGGGGAAGGATTTTGATATCACATCTCATGTTATAGGAAGGATCTCTGGTTTGGTATTAGAGGGATTGAGATATCACATCTCATGCTATCGGAAGGGTATCAGGATTGGATTTGGAAGTAGTTGGATATCCCATCTCATGCTATAGGAAGGGTCTCAGGTTGGAATGGGAAGGAATTGGATATCACATCTCATGTTATAGGAAGGGTCTCAGGATTGGAATGGGAAATACTTCGATATCACATCTCATGCTATAGGAAGGCTCTCAGGTTTGCAAGGGGAAGGAGTTGGATATCACATTTCATGTTAGAGGTAGGATCTCAGGTTTGGAAGGGGAAGGATTTGGATATCACATCTCATGTTATAGGAAGGATCTCAGGTTTGGTATTAGAAGCATTGAGATATCACATCTCATGCTATAGGAAGGGTGTCAGGTTTGGAATGGGAAGGAATTGGATATCACATCTCATGTCATAGGAAGGATCTCAGGTTTGGTATTAGAAGCATTGAGATATCACATCTCATGCTATAGGAATGGTCTCAGGATTGGAATGGGAAGGAGTTGGATATTAGATTCTTGCTATAGAAAGGGTCTCAGGTTTGGAACGGGAAGGAGTTGGATATCACATCTCATGTTATAGGAAGGGTCTCAGGTTTGGTCTAAGCATTGAGATATCACATCTCTGCTATCAGAAGTTTCTCAGGATTGAAATGGGAAGGAGTTGGATATCCCATCTCATGTTATAGGACGGGTCTCAGGTTTGGTAATAGAATCATTGAGATATCACATCTCATGCTGTAGGAAGTGTCTAAGGATTGGAATGGGAAGGACTTGGATATCACATCTCATGCTATAGGTAGACTCTCAGGTTTGGAAAGGGAAGGAGTGGGATATCACATTTCATGTTCAAGGAAAGATCTCAGGTTTGGTATTAGAGGCATTGAGATATCACATCTCATGCTATAGGAAGGGTCTCAGGATTGGAATGGGAAGGATTTGGATATCACATCTCATGCTATAGGAAGGGTCTCAGGTTTGGTATAAGCATTGAGATATCACATCTCATGCTATAGGAAGGGTCTCAGGATTGGAATGGGAAGGAGTTGGATATCACATCTCATGCCATAGGAAGGGTCTCAGGTTTGGTACAAGCATTGAGATATCACATCTCTGCTATCGGAAGGGTCTCAGGATAGGAATGGGAAGGAGTTGGATATCACATCTCAAGCTATCTCAGGATTGGAATGGGAAGGAGTTTGATATCACATCTCAAGCTATAGGAAGGTTCTCAGGTTTGGAGGGGGAAGGATTTGGATCTCACATCTCATGTTTTAGGACGGGTCTCAGGTTTGGTATTAGAAGCATTGAGATATCACATCTCATGGTATAGGAAGGGTCTCAGGATTGGAATGGGAAGGAGTTGGATATCACATCTCAAGCTATCACAGGATTGGAATGGGAAGGAGTTTGATATCACATCTCAAGCTATAGGAAGGGTCTCAGGTTTGGAAAGGGAAGGATTTGGATTTCACATCTCATGTTATAGGATGGTTCTCATGTTTGGTTTTAGAAGCATTGAGATATCACATCTAATGCTATCGGAAGGGTCTCAGGTTTGGAAAGGGAAGGATTTGGATTTCACATATGTTATTGGATGGTTCTCAGGTTTGGTTTTAGAAGCATTAAGATATCACATCTCATGCTATAGGAAGGGTCTCAGGTTTTGGAATGGGAAGGAGTTGGATACACATCTCATGTTATAGGAAGGATCTCAGGTTTGGTATTAGAAACATTTTGATATCACATATCATGCTATAGGAAGGGTCTCAGGATTGGAATGGGAAGGAGTGGGATATCACATTTCATGTTCAAGGAAGGATCTCAGGTTTGGTATTAGATGCATTGAGATATCACATCTCATGCTATAGGAAGGGTCTCAGGATTGGAATGGGAAGGATTTGGATATCACATCTCATGCTATAGGAAGGGTCTCAGGTTTGGTATAAGCATTGAGATATCACATCTCATGCTATAGGAAGGGTCTCAGGATTGGAATGGGAAGGAGTTGGATATCACATCTCATGCCATAGGAAGGGTCTCAGGTTTGGTACAAGCATTGAGATATCACATCTCTGCTATCGGAAGGGTCTCAGGATAGGAATGGGAAGGAGTTGGATATCACATCTCAAGCTATCTCAGGATTGGAATGGGAAGGAGTTTGATATCACATCTCAAGCTATAGGAAGGTTCTCAGGTTTGGAGGGGGAAGGATTTGGATCTCACATCTCATGTTTTAGGACGGGTCTCAGGTTTGGTATTAGAAGCATTGAGATATCACATCTCATGGTATAGGAAGGGTCTCAGGATTGGAATGGGAAGGAGTTGGATATCACATCTCAAGCTATCACAGGATTGGAATGGGAAGGAGTTTGATATCACATCTCAAGCTATAGGAAGGGTCTCAGGTTTGGAAAGGGAAGGATTTGGATTTCACATCTCATGTTATAGGATGGTTCTCATGTTTGGTTTTAGAAGCATTGAGATATCACATCTAATGCTATCGGAAGGGTCTCAGGTTTGGAAAGGGAAGGATTTGGATTTCACATATGTTATTGGATGGTTCTCAGGTTTGGTTTTAGAAGCATTAAGATATCACATCTCATGCTATAGGAAGGGTCTCAGGTTTTGGAATGGGAAGGAGTTGGATACACATCTCATGTTATAGGAAGGATCTCAGGTTTGGTATTAGAAAAATTTTGATATCACATATCATGCTATAGGAAGGGTCTCAGGATTGGAATGGGAAGGAGTTGGATATGACATCTCATGCCACAGGAAGGGTCTCAGGTTTGGTATAAGCATTGAGATATCACATCTCTGCTATCGGAAGGGTCTCAGGATTGGAATGGGAAGGAGTTGGATATCCCATCTTATGTTATAGGAAAGATCTCAGGTTTGGAAGGGGAAGGATTTGGACATCACATCTCATGTTTTAGGACGGGTGTCAGGTTTGGTATTAGAAGCATTGAGATATCACATCTCATGGTATAGGAAGGGTCTCAGGATTGGAATGGGAAGGAGTTGGATATCACATCTCATGCTAAAGGAAAGATCTCAGGTTTGGAAGGGGAAGGATTTGGACATCACATCTCATGTTTTAGGACGGGTGTCAGGTTTGGTATTAGAAGCATTGAGATATCACATCTCATGGTATAGGAAGGGTCTCAGGATTGGAATGGGAAGGAGTTGGATATCACATCTCATGCTAAAGGAAAGATCTCAGGTTTGGAAGGGGAAGGATTTGGACATCACATCTCATGTTTTAGAACGGGTGTCAGGTTTGGTATTAGAAGCATTGAGATATCACATCTCATGGTATAGGAAGGGTCTCAGGATTGGAATGGGAAGGAGTTTGATATCACATCTCATGCAATCGGAATGGTCTCAGGTTTGGAATGGGAAGGAGTTGGATATCACATCTCATGTTATAGGAAGGATCTCAGGTTTATTATTAGAAGCATTGAGATATCACATCTCATGCTATAGGAAGGGTCTCAGGATTGGAATCGGAAGGAGTTGTATTTGACATCTCATGCCATAGGAAGGGTCTCAGGTTTGGTATAAGCATTGAGATATCACATCTCTGCTATCGGAAGGGTCTCAGGATTGGAATGGGAAGGAGTTGGATATCCCATCTCATTATAGCAAGGGTCTCAGGTTTGGTATTAGAAGCATTGAGATATCACATCTCATGCTATAGGAAGGGTCTCAGGATTGAAATGGGAACGACTTGGATATCACATCTCATGATAAAGGAAGGGTCTAAGGTTTGGAAGGGGAAGGATTTGGATATCACATCTCATGTTATAGGACCGGTCTCAGGTTTGGTATTAGAAGCATTGAGATATCAAGTCCCATGGTATAGGACGGGTCTCAGAATTGGAATGGGAAGGAGTTGGATATCACATCTCAAGCTATAGGAAGGGTGTCAGGATTGGAATGGGAAGGAGTTTGATATCACATCTCATGCCATGGTATGGGTCTCAGGTTTTGTAGAAGCATTGGGATATCACATCTCATGCTATCGGAAGGGTATCAGGATTGGATTTGGAAGGAGTTGGATATCCCATCTCATGCTATAGGAAGGGTCTAAGGTTGGAATGGGAAGGAGTTGGATATCACATCTCATGTTACAGGAAGGGTATCAGGATTGGAATGGGAAGGACTTGGATATCACATCTCATGCTATAGGAAGGCTATCAGGTTTGGAAGGGGAAGGATTTGGATATCACATCTCATGCTATAGGAAGGGTCTCAGGTTTGGTATAAGCATTGAGATATCACATCTCATGCTATAGAAACGGTCTCAGGATTGCAATGGGAAGGAGTTGGATATCACATCTCATGTTATAGGAAGGATCTCAGATTTGGTATTAGAAGCATTGAGACATCACATCTCATGCTATAGGAAGTGTCTCAGGATTGGAATGGGAAGGAGTTGGATATCACATCTCATGTTATAGGAAGGGTCTCAGGATTGGAATGGGAAGCACTTCGATATCACATCTCATGTTATAGGAAGGCTTCCAGGTTTAGAAGGGGAAGGAGTTGGATATCACATTTCATGTTAGAGGTAGGATCTCAGGTTTGGTATTAGAGGCATTGAGATATAACATCTCATGCTATCAGAAGGGTCTCAGGATTGGAATGGGGAGGAGTTGGATATCACATCTCATGCTAAAGGGAGGGTCTCAGGTTTGGAAGGGGAAGGATTTGGATATCACATCTCATGCTATAGGAAGGGTCTCAGGATTGGAATGGGAAGGATTTGGATATCACATCTCATGCTATAGGAAGGGTCTCATGTTTGGTATAAGCATTGAGATATCACATCTCATGCTATAGGAAGGGTCTCAGGATTGGAATGGGAAGGAGTTGGATATCACATCTCATGCTATAGATAGGCTCTCAGTTTTGGAAAGGGAAGGTTTTGGATATCACATCTCATGGTATAGGAAGGGTCTCAGTATTGGAATGGGAAGGAGTTGGATATCACATCTCATCCAATAGGAAGGATCTCAGGATTGGAATGGGAAGGAGTTGGATATCACATCTCATGCTATAGGAAGGGTCTCAGGAATGGAATGGGAAGGAGTTTTATATGACATCTCATGCCATAGGAAGGATCTCAGGTTTGGTATTAGAAGCATTGAGACATAACATCTCATGTTATAGGAAGGGTCTCAGGATTGGAATGGGAAGGAGTTGGATATCACATCTCATGCTATAGGAAGGGTCTCAGGTTTGGTATAAGCATTGAGATATCACATCTCATGCTATAGGAAGGGTCTCAGGATTGGAATGGGAAGGAGTTGTATATGACATCTCATGCCATAGGAAGGGTCTCAGGTTTGGTATCAGCATTGAGATATCACATCTCTGCTATCGGAAGGGTCTCAGGATTGGAATGGGAAGGAGTTGGATATCCCATCTTATGTTATAGGAAGGGTCTCAGGTTTGGTATTAGAAGCATTGAGATATCACATCTCATGTTATAGGAAGGGTCTCAGGATTGGAATGGGAAGGAGTTGGATATCACATCTCATGCTATAGGAAGGGTCTCAGGTTTGGTATAAGCATTGAGATATCACATCTCATGCTATAGGAAAGGTCTCAGGATTGGAATGGGAAGGAGTTGGATATCACATCTCATGCTATAGGAAGGGTCTCAGGTTTGGTATAAGCATTGAGATATCACATCCCATGCTATAGGAAGGGTCTCAGGATTGGAATGGGAAGGAGTTGTATATGACATCTCATGCCATAGGAAGGGTCTCAGGTTTGGTATCAGCATTGAGATATCACATCTCTGCTATCGGAAGGGTCTCAGGATTGGAATGGGAAGGAGTTGGATATCCCATCTCATGCTATAGGAAGGGTCTCAGGATTGGAATGGGAAGGACTTGAATATCCCATCTCATGCTATAGGGAGGCTCTCACGTTTGGAAAGGGAAGGAGTTGGATATCACATTTCATGTTAGAGGTAGGATCTCAGGTTTGGTATTAGAGGCATTGAATATCACATCTCATGCTATCAGAAGGGTCTCAGGATTGGAATGGGAAGGAGTTGGATATCACATCTCATGCTAAAGGGAGGGTCTCAGGTTTGGAAGGGGAAGGATTTTGATATCACATCTCATGTTATAGGAAGGATCTCAGGTTTGGTATTAGAGGGATTGAGATATCACATCTCATGCTATCGGAAGGGTATCAGGATTGGATTTGGAAGTAGTTGGATATCCCATCTCATGCTATAGGAAGGGTCTCAGGTTGGAATGGGAAGGAGTTGGATATCACATCTCATGTTATAGGAAGGGTCTCAGGATTGGAATGGGAAATACTTCGATATCACATCTCATGCTATAGGAAGGCTCTCAGGTTTGCAAGGGGAAGGAGTTGGATATCACATTTCATGTTAGAGGTAGGATCTCAGGTTTGGTATTAGAGGCATTGAGATATCACGTCTCATGCTATAGGAAGGGTCTCAGGTTTGGAATGGGAAGGAATTGGATATCACATCTCATGTCATAGGAAGGATCTCAGGTTTGGTATTAGAAGCATTGAGATATCACATCTCATGCTATAGGAATGGTCTCAGGATTGGAATGGGAAGGAGTTGGATATTAGATTCTTGCTATAGAAAGGGTCTCAGGTTTGGAACGGGAAGGAGTTGGATATCACATCTCATGTTATAGGAAGGGTCTCAGGTTTGGTCTAAGCATTGAGATATCACATCTCTGCTATCGGAAGTTTCTCAGGATTGAAATGGGAAGGAGTTGGATATCCTATCTCATGTTATAGGACGGGTCTCAGGTTTGGTAATAGAATCATTGAGATATCACATCTCATGCTGTAGGAAGTGTCTAAGGATTGGAATGGGAAGGACTTGGATATCACATCTCATGCTATAGGTAGACTCTCAGGTTTGGAAATGGAAGGAGTGGGATATCACATTTCATGTTCAAGGAAGGATCTCAGGTTTGGTATTAGAGGCATTGAGATATCACATCTCATGCTATAGGAAGGGTCTCAGGATTGGAATGGGAAGGATTTGGATATCACATCTCATGCTATAGGAAGGGTCTCAGGTTTGGTATAAGCATTGAGATATCACATCTCATGCTATAGGAAGGGTCTCAGGATTGGAATGGGGAGGAGTTGGATATCACATCTCATGCTATAGGTAGGCTCTCAGGTTTGGAAGGGGAAGGATTTGGATATCACATTTCATGTTAGAGGAAGGATCTCAGGTTTGGTATTAGAGGCATTGAGATATCACATCTCATGCTATAGGAAGGGTCTCACGATTGGAATGGGAAGGATTTGGATATCACATCTCATGCTATAGGAAGGGTCTCAGGTTTGGTATAAGCATTGAAATATCACATCCCATGCTATAGGAAGGGTCTCAGGATTGGAATGGAAGGAGTTGGATATCACATCTCATGTTATAGGAAGGATCTCAGATTTGGTATTAGAAGCATTGAGACATCACATCTCATGCTATAGGAAGGGTCTCAGGATTGGAATGGGAAGGAGTTGGATATCACATCTCATGTTATAGGAAGGGTCTCAGGATTGGAATGGGAAGGACTTCGATATCACATCTCATGTTATAGGAAGGCTCCCAGGTTTGGAAGGGGAAGGAGTTGGATATCACATTTCATGTTAGAGGTAGAATCTCAGGTTTGGTATTAGAGGCATTGAGATATAACATCTCATGCTATCAGAAGGGTCTCAGGATTGGAATGGGAAGGAGTTGGATATCACATCTCATGCTAAAGGGAGGGTCTCAGGTTTGGAAGGGGAAGGATTTGAAAATCACATCTCGTGTTATAGGAAGGATCTCAGGTTTGGTATTAGAAGAATTGAAATATCACATCTCATGCTATCGGAAGGATCTCAGGTTTGGTATTAGAAGCATTGAGATATCACATCTCATGCTATCAGAATGGTCTCAGGATTGGAATGGGAAGGAGTTGGATATCACATCTCATGCTAAAGGGAGGGTCTCTGGTTTGGAAGGGGAAGGATTTGGATATCACATCTCATGTTATAGGAAGGATCTCAGGTTTGTTATTAGAAGCATTGAGATATCACATCTCATGCTATAGGAAGGGTCTCAGGATTGGAATGGGAAGGAGTTGGATATCATATCTCATGCTATAGGAAGGGTCTCAGGAATGGAATGGGAAGGAGTTTTATATGACATCTCATGCCATAGGAAGGATCTCATGTTTGGTATTAGAAGCATTGAGACATCACAACTCATGTTATAGGAAGGGTATCAGGATTGGAATGGGAAGGAGTTGGATATCACATCTCATGCTATAGGAAGGGTCTCAGGTTTGGTATAAGCATTGAGATATCACATCTCATGCTATAGGAAGGGTCTCAGGATTGGAATGGGAAGGAGTTGTATATGACATCTCATGCCATAGGAAGGGTCTCAGGTTTGGTATAAGCATTGAGATATCACATCTCTGCTATCGGAAGGGTCTCAGGATTGGAATGGGAAGGACTAGGATATCACATCTCATGCTATAGGAAGGGTCTCAGGATTGGAATGGGAAGGACTTGGATATCACATCTCATGTTATAGGAAGGGTCTCAGGTTTGGTATTAGAAGCATTGAGATATCACATCTCATGCTATAGGAAGGGTCTCAGGAATGGAATGGGAAGGACTTGGATATCACATCTCATGATAAAGGAAGGGTCTAAGGTTTGGAAGGGGAAGGATTTGGATATCACATCTCATGTTATAGGACGGGTCTCAGGTTTGGTATTAGAAGCATTGTGATATCACATCTCATGCTATAGGAAGTGTCTCAGGATTGGAATGGGAAGGAGTTGGATATCACATCTCATGCTATAGGAAGGGTTTCAGGTTTGGTAGAAGCATTGAGATATCACATCTCATGCTATAGGAAGAGTCTCAGGTTTGGGAAGGGAAGGATTTGGATTTCACATCTCATGTTATAGGATGGTTCTCATGTTTGGTTTTTGAAGCATTGAGATATCACATCTCATGCTATCGGAAGGGTCTCAGGTTTGGAATGGGAAGGAGTTGGATATCACATCTCATGTTATAGGAAGGATCTCATGTTTGGTATTAGAAGCATTGAGATATCACATCTCATGCTATAGGAAGGGTCTCCGGATTGGAATGTGAAGGATTTGGATATTACATCTCATGCTAAAGGAAGGGTCTCAGGTTTGGAATGGGAAGGAGTTGGATATGACATCTCTTGTTATAGGGAGGGTCTCAGGATTTGAATGGCAAGGAGTTGGATATCACATCTCATGCCATAGGAAGGGTCTCAGGTTTGGTATAAGCATTGAGATATCACATCTCTGCTATCGGAAGGGTCTCAGGATTGGATTGGGAAGGAGTTGGATATCCCTTCTCATGCTATAGGAAGGGTCTCAGGTTGGAATGGGAAGGAGTTGGATATCACATCTCATGTTATAGGAAGGGTCTCAGGATTGGAATGGGAAGGATTTGGATATTGCATCTCTTGCTATAGGAAGGGTCTCAGGTTTTTTATTAGAAACATTGAGATATCACATCTCATGCTATAGGAAGGGTTTTAGGATTGGAATGGGAAGTATTTGGATATCACATCTCATGCTAAAGGAAGGGTCTCAAGTTTGGAAGGGGAAGGATTTGGATATCATATCTCATGTTATAGGACGGGACCCAGGTTTGGTATTAGAAGCATTGAGATATCACATCTCGTGGTATAGGAAGGGTCTCAGGGTTGGAATGGGAAGGAGTTGGATATCAAATCTCATCCAATAGGAAGGGTCTCAGGTTTGGAATGGGTAGGAATTGGATATCACATCTCATGTTATAGGAAGGTTCTCAGGTTTGGTAGAAGCGTTGAGATATCACATCTCTGCTATCGGAAGGGTCTCAGGATTGGATTGGGAAGGAGTTGGATATCCCTTCTCATGCTATAGGAAGGGTCTTAGGATTTGAATGGCAAGGAGTTGGATACCACATATCATGCCATAGGAAGGGTCTCAGGTTTGGCATAAGAAGGAGTTGGATATCCCATCTCATGCTATAGGAAGGGTCTCAGGTTGGAATGAGAAGGAGTTGGATATGACATCTCATGTTATAGGAAGGGTCTCAGGATTGGAATGGGAAGGACTTGGATATCACATCTCATGCTGTAGGAAGGCTCTCAGGTTTGGAAAGGGAAGGAGTTGGATATCACATTTCATGTTAGAGGTAGGATCTCAGGTTTGGTATTAGAGGCATTGAGATATCACATCTCATGCTATCAGAAGGGTATCAGGATTGGAATGGGAAGGAGTTGGATATCACATCTCATGCTAAAGGGAGGGTCTCAGGTTCGGAAGGGGAAGGATTTGGATATCACATCTCATGTTATAGGAAGGATCTCAGGTTTGGTATTAGAAGCATTGAGATATCACATCTCATGCTATCGGAAGGATCTCAGGTTTGGTATTAGAAGCATTGAGATATCACATCTCATGCTATAGGAAGGGTCTCACAATTGGAATGAGAAGGAGTTGGATATCACATCTCATGTTATAGGAAGGATCTCAGGTTTGCTATTAGAAGCATTGAGATATCACATCTCATGCTATAGGACTGGTCTCAGGATTGGAATGGGAAGGAGTTGGATATCACATCTCATGCTAAAGGAAGGGTCTCAGTTTTGGTAGAAGCATTGAGATTTCACATATCATGCTATAGGAAGGGTCTCAGGATTGGAATGGGAAGGAGTTGGATATCACATCTCATGCTATAGGAAGGGTCTCAGGTTTGGTATAAGCATTGAGATATCACATCTCTGCTATCGGAAGGGTCTCAGGATTGGAATGGGAAGGACTTAGATATCACATCTCATGCTATAGGGAGGGTCTCAGTATTGATATTAGAAGCATTGAGATATCACATCTCAAGCTATCGGAAGGGTCTCAGGATTGGAATGGGAAGGAGTTGGATATCACATCTCATGCTATACGAAGGGTCTCAGGTTAGGAAGGGGAAGGAGTTGGATATCACATTTCATGTTAGAGGAAGGATCTCAGGTTTGGTATTAGAGGCCTTGAGATATCACATCTCATGCTATAGGAAGGGTCTCAGGATTGGAATGGGAAGGAGTTGGATATCACATCTCAAGCTATATGAAGGGTCTCAAGTTTGGTATAAGCATTGAGATATCACATCTCATGCTATAAGAAGGGTCTCAGGATTGGAATGGGAAGGAGTTGGATATCACATCTCATGTTATAGGAAAGATCTCAGGTTTGGTATTAGAAGCATTGAGACATCACATCTCATGTTATAGGAAGGGTCTTAGGATTGGAATGGGAAGAAGTTGGATATCACATCTCATGCTATAGGAAGGGTCTCAGGTTTGGTATAAGCATTGAGATATCACATCTCATGCTATAGGAAGGGTCTCAGGATTGGAATGGGAAGGAGTTGTATATGACATCTCATGCCATAGGAAGGGTCTCAGGTTTGGTATACGCATTGAGATATCACATCACATGCTATAGGAAGGGTCTCAGGATTGGAATGGGAAGGACTTGAATATCATATCGCACGCTATAGGCAGGGTCTCAAGTTTGGAAATGGAAGGAGATGGATATCACATTTCATGTTAGAGGTAGGATCTCAAGTTTGGTATTAGAGGCATTGAGATATCACATCTCATGCTATCAGAAGGGTCTCAGGATTGGAATGGGAAGAAGTTGTATATCACATCTCATGCTAAAGGGAGGGTCTCAGGTGTGGAAGGGGAAGGATTTGGAAATCACATCTCATGTTATAGTAAGGATCTCAGGTTTGGTATTAAAAGCATTGAGATATCACATCTCATGCTATCGGAAGTATCTCAGGTTTGGTATTAGAGGCATTGAGATATCACATCTCATGCTATCATGAGGGTCTCAGGATTGGAATGGGAAGGAGTTGGATATCACATCTCATGTTATAGGAAGGATCTCAGGTTTGGTATTAGAAGCATTGAGATATCACATCTCATGCTATAGGAAGGGTCTCAGGATTGGAATGGGAAGGAGTTGGATATCACATCTTATGCTATAGGAAGGGTCTCAGATTTGGTATAAGCATTGAGATATCACATCTCATGCTATAGGAAGGGTCTCAGGATTGGAATGGGAAGGAGTTGGATATCACATCTCATGCTATAGGAAGGGTCTCAGGTTTGGAACGGGAAGGAGTTAGATATCACATCTCATGTTATAGGAAGAGTCTCAGGTTTGGTATAAGCATTGAGATATCACATCTCTGCTATCGGAGGTGTCTCAGGATTGGGATGGGAAGGAATTGGATATCACATCTCATGCTATAGGAAGGGTATCAGGTTTGGAACGGGAAGGAGTTGGATATCCCATCTCATGTTACAGGACAGGTCTCAGGTTTGATATTAGAAGCATTGAGATATCACATCTCTGCTATTGGAAGGGTCTCAGGATTGGAATGGGAAGGACTTGGATATCAGAATTCATGTTATAGGAAGGGTCTCAGGTTTGGTATTAGAAGCATTGAGATATCACATCTCATGCTATAGGAAGGGTCTCAGGATTGAAATGGGAAGGACTTGGATATCACATCTCATGTTATAGGAAGGGTCTCAGGTTTGGTATTAGAAGCATTGAGATATCACATCTCATGCTATAGGAAGGGTCTCAGGAATGGAATGGGAAGGACTTGGATATCACATCTCATGATAAAGGAAGGGTCTAAGGTTTGGAAGGGGAAGGATTTGGATATCACATCTCATGTTATTGGACCGGTCTCAGGTTTGGTATTAGAAGCATTGAGATATCAAGTCTCATGGTATAGGACGGGAGTTTGATATCACATCTCATGCCATGGTATGGGTCTCAGGTTTTGTAGAAGCATTGGGATATCACATCTCATGCTATCGGAAGGGTATCAGGATTGGATTTGGAAGGAGTTGGATATCCCATCTCATGCTATAGGAAGGGTCTCAGGTTGGAATGGGAAGGAGTTGGATATGACATCTCATGTTATAGGAAGGGTCTCAGGATTGGAATGGGAATGACTTGGATATCACATCTCATGCTCTAGGAAGGCTCTCAGGTTTGGAAATCTGAGATTCTTCCGATAGCATGATATGTGATATCCAAGTCCTTCCCATTCCAATCGAGAGACCCTTCCTATAGCATGTGATGTGATATCTCAATGCTTATACCAAACCTGAGACCCTTCCTATGGCATGAGATGTCATATACAACTCCTTCCCATTCCAATCCTGAGCCCTTCCTATATCATGAGATGTGATATCTCAATGCTTATACCAAACCTGAGACTCTTCCTATAGCATGAGATGTGATATCCAACTTCTTCCCATTCCAATCCTGAGACCCTTCCTATAACATGAGATGTGATGTCTCAATGCTTCTAATACCAAACCTGAGATCTTTCCTATAACATGAGATGTGATATCCAACTCCTTCCCATTCCAATCCTGAGACCCTTCCTATAGCATGTGATGTGATATCTCAATGCTTATACCAAACCTGAGACCCTTCCTATAGCTTGAGATGTGATATCCAACTCCTTCCCATTCCAATCCTGAGACCCTTCCTATAGCATGAGATGTGATATCTCAATACTTCTAATACCAAACCTGAGATCCTTCTGATAACATGAGATGTGATATCCAAATCCTTCCCCTTCCAAACCTGAGACCCTCCCTTTAGCATGAGATGTGATATCCAACTCCTTCCGATTCCAATCCTGAGACCATTCTGATAGCATGAGATGTGATATCTCAATGCTTCTAATACCAAACCTGAGATCCTTCCGATAGCATGAGATGTGATATCTCAATGCTTCTAATACCAAACCTGAGATCCTTCCTATAACATGAGATGTGATATCCAAATCCTTCCCCTTCCAAACCTGAGACCCTCCCTTTAGCATGAGATGTGATATCCAACTCCTTCCCATTCCAATCCTGAGACCCTTCTGATAGCATGAGATGTGATATCTCAATGCCTCTAATACCAAACCTGAGATCCTACCTCTAACATGAAATGTGATATCCAACTCTTTCCCCTTCCAAACCTGAGAGCCTTCCTATAGCATGAGATGTGATATCCAAGTCCTTCCCATTCCAATCCTGAGACCCTTCCTATAACATGAGATGTGATATCCAACTCCTTCCCATTCCAACCTGAGACCCTTCCTATAGCATGAGATGGGATATCCAGCTCCTTCCAAATCCAATCCTGATACCCTTCCGATAGCATGAGATGTGATATCCCAATGCTTATACCAAACCTGAGACCCATACTATTGCATGAGATGTGATATCAAACTCCTTCCCATTCCAATCCTGAGACCCTTCCTATAGCTTGAGATGTGATATCCAACTCCTTCTCATTCCAATTCTGAGACCCTTCCTATACCATGAGACTTGATATCTCAGTGCTTCTAATACCAAACCTGAGACCCGTCCTATAACATGAGATGTGATATCCAAATCCTTCCCCTTCCAAACCTTAGACCCTTCCTTTATCATGAGATGTGATATCCAACTCCTTCCCATTCCAATCCTGAGACCCTTCCGATATCGTGAGATGTGATATCTCAATGCTTCTAATATACAACTTGAGACCCTCCCTATAGCATGAGATGTGATATCCAAGTCCTTCCCATTCCAATCCTGAGACCCTTCCTATAGCATGAGATGTGATATCTCAATGCTTCTAATACCAAACCTGAGACCCTTCCTATAACATGAGATGGGAATATCCAACTCCTTCCCATTCCAATCCTGAGACCCTTCCGATAGAAGAGATGTGATATCTCAATGCTTATACCAAACCTGAGATCCTTCCTATAGCATGAGATGTGATATCCTACTCCTTCCCATTCCAATCCTGAGACCCTTCCTATAGCATAAGATGTGATATCTCAATGCTTCTAATATCAAACTTGAGACCCTCCCTATAGCATGAGATGTGATATCCAAGTCCTTCCCATTCCAATCCTGAGACACTTCCTATAGCATGAGATGTGATATCTCAATGCTTCTAATACCAAACCTGAGACTCTTCCTATAGCATGAGATGGGATATCCAACTCCTTCCCATTCCAATCATGAGACCCTTCCGATAGCAGAGATGTGATATCTCAAAGCTTATACCAAACCTGAGACCCTTCCTATGGCTTGAGATGTCATATACAACTCCTTCCCATTCCAATCCTGAGACCCTTCCGATAGCATGAGATGTGATATCTCAATGCTTATACCAAACCTGAGACCCTTCCTATAGCATGAGATGTGATATCCAACTCCTTCCCATTCCAATCCTGAGACCCTTCCTATAGCATGAGATGTGATGTCTCAATGCTTCTAATACCAAACCTGAGATCCTTCGTTTAACATGAGATGTGATATCCAACTCCTTCCATTCCAATCCTGAGACCCTTCCTATAGCATGAGATGTGATATCTCAATGCTTATACCAAACCTGAGACCCTTCCTATAGCATGAGATGTGATATCCAACTCCTTCCCATTCCAATCCTGAGACCCTTCCTATAGCATGAGATGTGATATCTCAATGCCTCTAATACCAAACCTGAGATCCTTCCTCTAACATGAAATGTGATATCCAACTCCTTCCCTTTCCAAACCTGAGAGCCTATCCATAGCATGAGATGTGATATCCAAGTCCTTCCCATTCCAATCCTTAGACCCTTCCTAAAGCATGCAATATGATATCTCAATGATTCTAATAACAATCCTGAGACCCGTCCTATAACATGAGATGGGATATCCAACTCCTTCCCATCCCAATCCTGAGACACTTCCGATTGCAGAGATGTGATATCTCAATGCTTATACCAAACCTGAAACTCTTCCTATAACATGAGATGTGATATCTGTTAGGAAAGATTTAATAATTGTAGGTAATTTTCCTTCCATGTGGCAACCCCTAAACTTTTTGCTGTTGTTTTTCACCTTGTTCTCGACTTTGCCAGAGAAGTGCAGCCTTCTGCCGCACTCCTCTGGGCTTTCGCTCCTTTCTTACGGGGAAACTGACATGGCCTTAAGACAGTCAGTACCGGGAAACGGTGTTTTCCGTAGTTTCTTTTATCATGTTGCGGCTTTCGTGCAACATGACACAAGAGGGCACTGTAAGCTAAGTTACTGCTCTCTTGGGATTCTAGCCTTCTACAGGCCCTAGATACTCTTTCAGGATTGTAACTGATGGGTGCAAGTGATTCACGGACGGGAATGGTGGCAGCGATCGTTTCTTGTGTTTTGAGCTCCTTTTGGCGTTCTAAGCGCGTTTCTCGCACTTAACCCAAAATGGTGGCCTGGCTCCCAAAATGGCCAGACCACGAGGCTCCTTTGTCCTGTCCGCTGACCGTCTTGCTCCCTTCACCTTCCCCAGGTCGAGCCGACCCGGGGCCTTCCTTATTTGGGCATGTACTTTCCCACGAAACACGGATGCTTTCGCGGGCTTCTACATGTCTTGTGTGTGCCTCCAGGATGTGGGCTGGGATGTCTGGTCCCGTGTGAATGCCTGGGACCACCGTGGTCCGTGATAGGTCCACGAATGGTGTGAGTGTTGATGAGCGGATCTCCCATTGGGTCCCCACCGTTTTGGCACGAAGGGAACCGTGGATAAGAGGGGACTGGAAACACCACTACCATGTCGATCTCCTGAGTTCTCACGAACAAAGGAATACAGGAGCCAAGTATCCTGCAACCAAGAGGCTGAACCGAGGAATCGCTGGTGACCCGCTGAAGGACTGCTCCTCTGCACTGCTGTCGCCTTGTGAAACCCTTTTCACCTTTGATCGAACCAGAAGGCCTGTACTAGTTCTTCGACCCTTGGAATAGCGGGGACAGCTATTCTCGGCATCTTCACCAGCTCCTGCTAGTAAGCCTTCGGAAGCGTCTCTGGGCCATCCAGCAGACTGACCAGCCTACACAGGAGTCTTGCTCTGTAACTGCCACCAGGTTGTGTAGTATATCGAGTCCTTGTCACTCTCACACGATTCGTACACTTGGCGTTCCCAGGTCTGAAGTGAGTAGTGTACATTTGGCTCAGATACACACGGCCGCTCCGTTGCCCTGCTGTGGTAACAAACTGTGCGGGTTCCTTCGTTTGGGACGTCTTTTACTCAACTCTGCTGCTGCAGACTCAACACGACGACGAGACGTCCCCTGCTCTTCTGAACCTGCCAGCGACTGAAACTGACGCGGAGAAGCCTGGGTCTGCTTGCATCGGGGACCGGTGAGTAGCATAGCTAGGAACTGGTCGCCCTCCTGCAGGAGCCCATAGCTTTTCCCCGCTGTGTCAAAACAGCACGCCTTTCCGGACTCGCGCTCTGCTTCTGCCCACAGTGGAGGCTGCGCTTGAGTCGCGGAACACTGTTCTTCTTCGTTTGTGCACTAAACTGAACTGCCTGATCTCCCTCGAAGAGACTCCCCTTTTGCCCGTATGTGTTGGTTTACTAGAGTTGGATTGTGATTTCTCGCTACGGTCATTGTTTTAAAGGCCTTGGAATAAATGTGTATATATTTTTAATATAGCACCTGTTTGGAGTAGTTTGTAAGTGTCCTTGCTTTGTGTGCTCATTGCAGGCTTTCAGTCACCCTCACCCCTCTTGAGACCTAGTCTTGACCGCCGCGATCGCTACCTTGATTGGTCTGGCTTGTCCAGAGGTTACCCTGTTCCAAGTAATTAGGTTGGCCTTCTGAACTTCTGCGCCACCAGGACAGAGTTCAGAAATCCGTCTTAACAAATTGGTGTACAGCGGTGGGATACCACTGAAGGTATCCAGTGTTGCGCACGAACTAAGGCATTTCAAGTTATTCCTACCAGGACACGTATAGCTGTTGTAGTATAACTTTCAAAAGGCCATAGTCCTATCTAACAGTATGGAAACAAATACCTTGTTAACTTTAAATGCTTCCAAATCAGAAACATTGAAAAAGATGTGTGCGGAGAGAGGTGTTTCCTCTCAAGGCACGAAATTGGATATGATCCAAAGAATCGTGGCGTGGCAAGAAGCGCAGCTTGACGCTATAACTTCTGAGGACAGTGCGGAAGGAGGTGGGGCTGCTCTCACTGGTAGAACCGACGGTTCTGCAGCTGCACTGATCCACCGCGACCACGAGGACAGGGAGGATGAGATGTCTAATGTTTCCTCTGCCAGTGTTGATGGGGAGGCTATGCTTGAATTCAAGAAGCAAGAGCTGCGGTTTAGGCAGAAGGAGCTTGAATTCAGCATAGCCAAACTAAAAATCGAACAGTCAGAAAAACAGAAAGACAGGGATCACCAGTTGGAACTGGCCAAGCTTCAGGTTGCAAATGGGTCCAAGGGTCCTGGACATGGGTCTGGGGCCTCCTCTCATCCACGGTTTCTGAAAGATCTGGTCAGTGTGTATGAGGAAAGGAATGACATTATGGACTGGCTGAATGTGTTTGAGTATGCATGCGAAGTTCAACAAGTTGACAATGCTGATAAGATTGCCTGGTTACTCAGCAGACTGCCCCATTCTGGCTGTAGTGCCATTATGGAAATGTCGAAGGCTGAGCGAGCTGATTTCGCAATGTTAAAGCAAACTCTCATTTTAAAGTTTGGGAAGACTCCGGCCCAATATTTGAAACGATTCATAGAGTATAAGAAAAAGGAAGGTGGTACTTGGGTATCTTATGTCACTGAATCCTTGAAAAACTTAACTGGCTGGGTCGAAGGTTATAAGGTTTCTACCTTCGAAGGCATGATAAATCTTCTCATGCTGGAACACATTTTTGCATCTTCTTCCCCGGAGCTTAAGCAGCATTTGGCCGATTCGAAGGAGATAGATCCTAAGAAGCTGGCCATTGCAGCAGACTTATGGGTGTCACATCGAGTGTCCCATAAGGACAAAACTCATCCTGGTAAGCAGGAGGAAGGGAAAAAGTCCAAAGATAAGGAGGGTGGAGAATCTGATAAATCTTCTTCTCAAAAGGGCCACAAAAAGAAAAATAAGGGTAAGACACAAGAGAACTCACAGGGTAGTGGAGGTCAGCCTCCGAAACAGAACTCTGGTTACAATAAGCCTCCCTATGTAAACAGACCCAATGGATCTTGTTTTGCTTGTGGAGCAACTGACCACGTGATTGCGGATCCCCGGTGTAAGGTTAGACCTTTGGGGGTCCACTCCGCTAATCTGGCCTTCTCCTCCTACGAGGAAGAAGAGATTACAGGAGCATCCTTCTCCTCAGACTCATTTCCCAGCGGGATAGAGGCTGAGGTAGTTTTAGTTTCCCTGGGTTCCTGGGAGCTTAAAGTCGCAGAGGCTTATGCTAGGATTCCAGATAATACCAAGCACTACTTTAAAGACAGTGTGCTGATCAATGGAGTAGATACTCCAGCTCTTAGGGATAGTGGGTGCAGTCGAACTGTAGTGGATTCTACCTTGGTAGACTCAGAGGAAGTTGCCAGAGCTACTCTGATGCCCACTAAGTTGGCTGACGGCCCACTCCGTATGTTCCCAGTAATACCTGTAAATCTTACTTTAAATGGTACAGCAGTCAGGATTCCAGTGAGCATTCAGAGAAACGTCCCGGGAAAGGTCTTGTTAGGTAATGATCTCAGAGCTTTAGGGCTCGTAGGAGACACTGCCGAAAGACCCTACACACGGTCTCAAGCACGGGCAGCATTGGCCAAGACCAATACGCCGCCCCAGCCGAAGGGGAAACCCAAGGCGAAAGGAGTCAACAAGTCAAGACGAGGGAAAGAGAATATTCCCCCGAGCTCGCCTACCACTGCGGTGGAGGAAGTTGGTCAATCGCCCGGGCCTGACGAGGAGGTGGCGATGCCTGAAGTATTTGACCCCAACGACCATCCTGAACTAAAAGACTTGTTAGTTGAAGGAGGTCCTGATAGGGACGAATTCAGTAAAGGCCAACGTGAGTGCCCATCTCTGGAAGGCCTAAGGAGACAGGCCTGCTCCCAGCTTGAGGGTGAACCTCCTGGGACGCATAGGATTTATTGGGAAGGTGGACTCCTGTATAGTGAGCCCACAGAGTCTACAGAAGGAGACCATAGGAGGTTGGTGGTTCCCCTTGCTGTTAGGCCCTTCCTCCTGCAGTTGGCGCATGAAGTGCTCCTTGCTGGTCACCTTGGTATTAAGAGGACCAAGCAAAGGTTATCCATGCACTTCTACTGGCCCAAGATGGGGGTGCAAGTAGAAAGTCACTGCAGGAGTTGTGCCTCCTGCCAGTTATCTGGTAAGGTTGGCTCGACAATCCAAGCTCCGTTGGTACCGCTCCCAGTTGTGGGGGTACCATTTGAAAGGGTAGGGATCGACATCGTTGGTCCCCTTGACCCGCAAACATCCTCGGGCAATAGGTTTATCCTGGTGCTGGTCGACCATGCAACCAGATATCCTGAGGCCATCCTATTGAAAACTGTAACTGCCAAGTCAGTTGCAAAAGCTTTACTTGGCATATTTACTAGGGTTGGCTTCCCTAAAGAAGTTGTGTCAGATCGTGGCAGCAACTTTATGTCGAAGTATATGCAGGCTATGTGGAAAGAATGTGGGGTCACCTACAAGTTCTCTTCTGCATACCACCCCCAGACCAATGGTCTGGTGGAACGTTTCAACAGAACGTTAAAAAGCATGATTGGGGCTCTGGAGAAGCTTCAGAGAAGACAATGGGATCTTCTTTTACCATGCTTACTGTTTGCCTACCGAGAGGTACCACAGGAGGGTGTTGGCTTCAGCCCCTTCAAACTTCTGTTTGGTCATCCTGTACGGGGACCCTTAGCCATAGTCAAAGAGGGATGGGAGATGCCCACTCCCCCTGTTACTACCAACGTAGTTGATTATGTGCTAGGGCTCAGAAAACGGATGGTACTTCTGATGGGCTTGGCTAGTGATAAATTGAAGGCAGTACAAGCGCTGGTGAAACATTGGTACGACCAGAAAGCTTCCCTCATCAACTTAACACCTGGTCAGCAAGTCCTGATCATGAATCCCATAAGGCCTTGAGCTTTACAGGACAAATGGTCAGGCCTTTACACAGTGGTGGAGCTCCTGGGTGAGGTTAACTATTTAGTGGACCTTGGAAGGCCTGGACAGGCTCCAAAAGTGTTTCACGTGAATAGGCTGAAGGCTTTCGTCCCAAGAGTCGAAATCGCAGCACTGTTACTGGCTTCAGATGTTGAGGAAGAGGAGTCTGAACCTCTCCCCGACCTGTTCCAAAGCGGTCCTTCAGATAGCTCCTTTGAGGGTGTCCGAGTGGCCCCTCACCTGACTTCTGATCAGCAGGCTGAGGTGAAAAGTTTGCTTAGGCAGTTTTCCCCCCTGTTTTCACAGTCGCCTGGTTTGACACCTTGGTGCAAACATAACATAGACACAGGAGACAGTGTACCTACCAAAAGTAGGGGATACAGGATGTCAGACAAAGTACGGTCTTATATTAAGACCGAGGTCAACAAGATGTTAGACCTTGGGGTGATTGAACCCTCTAGTAGTCCTTGGTCCAGCCCTGTGGTTTTCGTTCCTAAGGCGGGCACTTCTGAATTGAGGTTCTGCGTGGATTACAGGGCTCTGAATGCTGTCACCAAGACAGATGCACACCCCTTGCCTCGAACAGATGAGCTGGTGGATACTTTGGGTGCCTCCAAGTACCTCAGCACGTTTCACCTCACTGCTGGCTATTGGCAAATAGCTTTAGCAGAACATGCCAAGGAGAAGACAGCGTTTTCTACTCCAGACGGCCTTTACCAATTCCGGGAAATGCCGTTCGGGTTGAAGAATGCACCTGCCACTTTTCAGAGGCTTGTGCATCATGTTTTGAATGGGTTGGACGAATTCTGTCTTGCATATCTGGACGATATAGCAGTTTTCAGTGCCACCTGGGAAGACCATGTGAAACACCTCGGGATTGTGCTCCAGGCTCTTCAGAAAGCACACTTGACCATAAAGGCTAGTAAACGCCAGATTGGACAAGGCTCAGTGTTTTACCTTGGACATGAAGTAGGTGGAGGGAGGATACAGCCTCTACCCAGTAAAGTACAAGCAGTACAAGACTGGCCTACCCCCACTACACAAACCCAAGTGAGAGCCTTCTTAGGACTCACGGGGTATTACCGCAATTTTGTGGCAGACTATGGCACCATAGCTGCCCCTCTGACTGCCCTCACAACTCTGAAGAAACCCAAGAAGGTAACTTGGACCGACGAGTGTGAGAAGGCCTTCAATGGCTTAAAAGACTCCTTGTGCCAGGCCCCTGTCCTCAGGGCCCCTGATTATCAAAGACCTTTTATCGTGCAGACGGACGCCTCTGACACTGGGATAGGAGCTGTACTATCGCAAGTAGATGAGAAGGGTAAGGAACACCCTATTGGTTTTATTAGTCGCCAGTTTAAGGACAGAGAGCTCAGATGGTCCACGGTAGAGAAAGAATGTTTCTCTGTTGTGTGGGCCCTAAGGAAGCTGAGGCCCTACCTCTATGGGACCCACTTCACTGTGCAAACTGACCATAAGCCCTTAAAGTGGCTAATAAACATGAAGGGGGAGAATCCAAAGTTGCTTAGGTGGTCCATAAGTCTACAAGGCTTCGACTTCACTATTGAGCATAGGCCAGGTGTCCAACATAGCAATGCTGATGGGTTGTGCAGAATGTTTAACCGACCTGAACAAGAGACTCATCCAGGGGTGGATTAGTTCCCCCTGTCCATAGTCTGGGAGGGGCGAGTGTTAGGAACGATTTCGTAATTGTAGGTAATTTTCCTTCCATGTGGCAACCCCTAAACTTTTTGCTGTTGTTTTTCACCTTGTTCTCGACTTTGCCCGAGAAGTGCAGCCTTCTGCCGCACTCCTCTGGGCTTTCGCTCCTTTCTTACGGGGAAACTGTCATGCCCTTAAGACAGTCAGTACCGGGGAACGCTGTTTCCCGTAGTTTCTTTTATCGTGTTGCGGCTTTAGTGCAACATGACACCAGAGGGCACTGTAAGCTAAGTTACAGCTCTCTTGGGTCTCTAGCCTTCTACAGACCCTAGATACTCTTTTAGGATTGTAACTGATTGGTGCAAGTGATTCACGGACGGGAATGGTGGCAGCGATCGTTTCTTGTGTTTTGAGCTCCTTTTGGCGTTCTAAGCGCGTTTCTCGCGCTTAACCCAAAATGGTGGCCTAGATCCCAAAATGGCCAGACCACGAGGCTCCTTTGTCCTGTCCGCTGACCGTCTTGCTCCCTTCACCTTCCCCAGGTCGAGCCGACCTGGGGCCTTCCTTATTTGGGCATGTGCTTTCCCGCGAAACACAGATGCTTTCGCAGGCTTCTACATCTCTTGTGTGTGCCTCCAGGATGTGGGCTGGGATGTCTGGTCCCAATACACATCCTGGGTGCCAGAGAGTCTAGGGTGGTGTGAATGCCTGGGACCACCGTGGTCCGTGATAGGTCCACGAATGGTGTGAGTGTTGATGAGCGGATCTCCCATTGGGTCCCCTCCGTTTTGGCGCGAAGGGAACCGTGGATAAGAGGGGGCTGGAAACACCACTACCATGTCGATCTCCTGAGTTCTCACGAACGAAGGAATACAGGAGCCAAGTATCCTGCAACCAAGAGGCTGAACCGAGGAATCGCTGGTGACCCGCTGAAGGACTGCTCCTCTGCACTGCTGTCGCCTTGTGAAACCCTTTTCACCTTTGATCGAACCAGAAGGCCTGTACTGGTTCTTCGACCCTTGGAATAGCGGGGACAGCTATTCTCGGCATCTTCACCATCTCCTGCTAGTAAGCCTTCGGAAGCGTCTCTGGGCCATCCAGCAGACTGACCAGCCTACACAGGAGTCTTGCTCTGTAACCGCCGCCAGGTTGTGTAGTATATCGAGTCCTTGTCACTCTCACATGATTCGTACACTTGGCGTTCCCAGGTCTGAAGTGAGTAGTGTACATTTGGCTCAGATACACACCGCCGCTCCGTTGCCCTGCTGTGGTAACAAACTGTGCGGGTTCCTTCGTTTGGGACGTCTTTTACTCAACTCTGCTGCTGCAGACTAAACACAACGACGAGACGTCCCCTGCTCTTCTGAACCTGCCAGCGACTGAAACTGACGCGGAGAAGCCTGGGTCTGCTTGCATCGGGGACCGGTGAGTAGCATAGCTAGGAACTGGTCGCCCTCCTGCAGGAGCCCATAGCTTTTCCCCGCTGTGTCAAAACAGCACGCCTTTCCGTACTCGCGCTCTGCTTCTGCCCACAGTGGAGGCTGCGCTTGAGTCGCGGAACACTGTTCTTCTTCGTTTGTGCACTAAACTGAACTGCCTGATCTACCTCGAAGAGACTCCCCTTTTGCCCGTTGGCACCAGCGTGTGCAGGTACTTTTGAGCACAAGGCTCCACTCTTCGTAGGGCTCGGACTTCCTTTTAGTTAGGTGCCTCTGAAGGCAGACTGGGTCTAAGCATTATTTCGCACTGCCTGTTTTCCTTCCCTTTTAGGTGGACTACACATTTCGTGCATCTAACGCTTGAGACTTGTTTGTATTTGTATATATATTGTATTGGTATGGTATGTGTTGGTTTACTAGAGTTGTATTGTGATTTCTCGCTACGGTCATTGTTTTAAAGGCCTTGGAATAAATGTGTATATATTTTTAATATAGCACCTGTTTGGAGTAGTTTGTAAGTGTCCTTGCTTTGTGTGCTCATTGCGGGCTTTCAGTCACCCTCACCTCTCTTGAGACCTAGTCTTGACCGCCGCGATCGCTACCTTGATTGGTCTGGCTTGTCCAGAGGTCACCCTGTTCCAAGAAATTAGGTTGGCCATCTGAACTTCTGCGCCACCAGGACAGAGTTCAGAAATCCGTCTTAACAATATCCAACTCCTTCCCGTTCCAAACCTGAGACCCTTCCTATAGCATGAGATGTGATATCCAACTCCTTCCCATCCCAATCCTGAGACATTTCCGATTGCAGAGATGTGATATCTCAATGCTTATACCAAACCTGAGACTCTTCCTATAACATGAGATGTGATATCCAACTCCTTCCCGTTCCAAACCTGAGACCCTTCCTATAGCATGAGATGTGATATCCAACTCCTTCCCATTCCAATCCTGAGACCCTTATGATAGCATGAGATGTGATATCTCAATGCCTCTAATACCAAACCTGAGATCCTTCCTATAACATGAGATGTGATATCCAAATCCTTCCCCTTCCAAACCTGAGACCCTCCCTTTAGCATGAGATGTGATATCCAACTCCTTCCCATTCCAATCCTGAGACCCTTCTGATAGCATGAGATGTGATATCTCAATGCCTCTAATACCAAACCTGATATCCTACCTCTAACATGAAATGTGATATCCAACTCCTTCCCTTTCCAAACCTGAGACTCTGCCTATAGCATGAGATGTGATATCCAAGTCCTTCCCATTCCAATCCTGAGACCCTTCCTATAGCATGTGATGTGATATCTCAATACTTATACCAAACCTGAGACCCTTCCTATGGCATGAGATGTCATATACAACTCCTTCCCATTCCAATCCTGAGACCCTTCCTATAGCATGTGATGTGATATCTCAATGCTTATACCAAACCTGAGACCCTTCCTATAGCTTGAGATGTGATATCCAACTCCTTCCCATTCCAATCCTGAGACCCTTCGTATAGCATGAGATGTGATATCTCAATACTTCTAATACCAAACCTGAGATCCTTCCGATAACATGAGATGTGATATCCAAATCCTTCCCCTTCCAAACCTGAGACCCTCCCTTTAGCATGAGATGTGATATCCAACTCCTTCCCATTCCAATCCTGAGACCCTTCTGATAGCATGAGATGTGATATCTCAATGCTTCTAATACCAAACCTGAGATCCTTCCGATAGCATGAGATGTGATATCTCAATGCTTCTAATACCAAACCTGAGCTCCTTCTTATAACATGAGATGTGATATCAAAATCCTTCCCCTTCCAAACCTGAGACCCTCCCTTTAGCATGAGATGTGATATCCAACTCCTTCCCATTCCAATCCTGAGACCCTTCTGATAGCATGAGATGTGATATCTCAATGCCTCTAATACCAAACCTGAGATCCTACCTCTAACATGAAATGTGATATCCAACTCTTTCCCCTTCCAAACCTGAGAGCCTTCCTATAGCATGAGATGTGATATCCAACTCCTTCCCTTTCCAAACCTGAGACCCTTCCTATAGCATGAGATGTGATATCCAACTCCTTCCCATCCCAATCCTGAGACATTTCCGACTGCAGAGATGTGATATCTCAATGCTTATACCAAACCTGAGACTCTTCCTATAACATGAGATGTGATATCCAACTCCTTCCCTTTCCAAACCTGAGACCCTTCCTACAGCATGAGATGTGATATCCAACTCCTTCCCATTCCAATCCTGAGACCCTTCCGATAGCATGAGATGTGATATCTCAATGCTTCTAATACCAAACCTGAGATCCTTCCTATAACATGTGATGTGATCTCCAAATTCTTCCCCTTCCAAACCTGAGACCCTCCCTTTAGCATGAGATGTGATATCCAACTCCTTCCCATTCCAATCCTGAGACCCTTATGATAGCATGAGAAGTGATATCTCAATGCCTCTAATACCAAACCTGAGATCCTTCCTATAACATGAGATGTGATATCCAAATCCTTCCCCTTCCAAACCTGAGACCCTCCCTTTAGCATGAGATGTGATATCCAACTCCTTCCCATTCCAATCCTGAGACCCTTCTGATAGCATGAGATGTGATATCTCAA
Organism: Ambystoma mexicanum; assembly: GCF_040938575.1. Classification (NCBI taxonomy): domain Eukaryota; kingdom Metazoa; phylum Chordata; class Amphibia; order Caudata; family Ambystomatidae; genus Ambystoma; species Ambystoma mexicanum. Next base: position 1,492,731 of record NW_027182475.1, read on the forward strand.
TGCCTCTAATACCAAACCTGATATCCTACCTCTAACATGAAATGTGATATCCAACTCCTTCCCTTTCCAAACCTGAGACCCTGCCTATAGCATGAGATGTGATATCCAAGTCCTTCCCATTCCAATCCTGAGACCCTTCCTATAGCATGTGATGTGATATCTCAATGCTTATACCAAACCTGAGACCCTTCCTATGGCATGAGATGTCATATACAACACCTTCCCATTCCAATCCTGAGACCCTTCCTATAGCATGTGATGTGATATCTCAATGCTTATACCAAACCTGAGACCCTTCCTATAGCTTGAGATGTGATATCCAACTCCTTCCCATTCCAATCCTGAGACCCTTCCTATAGCATGAGATGTGATATCTCAATACTTCTAATACCAAACCTGAGATCCTTCCGATAACATGAGATGTGATATCCAAATCCTTCCCCTTCCAAACCTGAGACCCTCCCTTTAGCATGAGATGTGATATCCAACTCCTTCCCATTCCAATCCTGAGGCACTTCTGATAGCATGAGATGTGATATCTCAATGCTTCTAATACCAAACCTGAGATCCTTCCGATAGCATGAGATGTGATATCTCAATGCTTCTAATACCAAACCTGAGCTCCTTCTTATAACATGAGATGTGATATCCAAATCCTTCCCCTTCCAAACCTGAGACCCTCCCTTTAGCATGAGATGTGATATCCAACTCCTTCCCATTCCAATCCTGAGACCCTTCTGATAGCATGAGATGTGATATCTCAATGCCTCTAATACCAAACCTGAGATCCTACCTCTAACATGAAATGTGATATCCAACTCTTTCCCCTTCCAAACCTGAGAGCCTTCCTATAGCATGAGATGTGATATCCAAGTCCTTCCCATTCCAATCCTGAGACCCTTCCTATAACATGAGATTTGATATCCAACTCCTTCCCATTCCAACCTGAGACCCTTTCTATAGCATGAGATGGGATATCCAACTCCTTCCAAATCCAATCCTGATACCCTTCCGATAGCATGAGATGTGATATCCCAATGCTTATACCAAACCTGAGACCCATACTATGGCATGAGATGTGATATCAAACTCCTTCCCATTCCAATCCTGAGACCCTTCCTATAGCTTGAGATGTGATATCCAACTCCTTCCCATTCCAATCCTGAGACCCTTCCTATAGCATGAGATGTGATATCTCAATACTTCTAATACCAAACCTGAGATCCTTCCGATAACATGAGATGTGATATCCAAATCCTTCCCCTTCCAAACCTGAGACCCTCCCTTTAGCATGAGATGTGATATCCAACTCCTTCCCATTCCAATCCTGAGACCCTTCTGATACCATGAGATGTGATATCTCAATGCTTCTAATACCAAACCTGAGATCCTTCCGATAGCATGAGATGTGATATCTCAATGCTTCTAATACCAAACCTGAGCTCCTTCTTATAACATGAGATGTGATATCCAAATCCTTCCCCTTCCAAACCTGAGACCCTCGCTTTAGCATGAGATGTGATATCCAACTCCTTCCCATTCCAATCCTGAGACCCTTCTGATAGCATGAGATGTGATATCTCAATCCCTCTAATACCAAACCTGAGATCCTACCTCTAACATGAAATGTGATATCCAACTCTTTCCCCTTCCAAACCTGAGAGCCTTCCTATAGCATGAGATGTGATATCCAAGTCCTTCCCATTCCAATCCTGAGACCCTTCCTATAACAGGAGATTTGATATCCAACTCCTTCCCATTCCAACCTGAGACCCTTTCTATAGCATGAGATGGGATATCCAACTCCTTCCAAATCCAATCCTGATACCCTTCCGATAGCATGAGATGTGATATCCCAATGCTTATACCAAACCTGAGACCCATACTATGGCATGAGATGTGATATCAAATTCCTTCCCATTCCAATCCTGAGACCCTTCCTATAGCTTGAGATGTGATATCCAACTCCTTCCCATTCCAATTCTGAGACCCTTCCTATACCATGAGACTTGATATCTCAATGCTTCTAATACCAAACTTGAGACCCGCCCTATAACATGAGATGTGATATCCAAATCCTTCCCCTTCCAAACCTTAGACCCTTCCTTTATCATGAGATGTGATATCCAATTCCTTCCCATTCCAATCCTGAGACCCTTCCGATATCATGAGATGTGATATCTCAATGCTTCTAATATCAAACTTGAGACCCTCCCTATAGCATGAGATGTGATATCCAAGTCCTTCCCATTCCTATCCTGAGACCCTTCCTATAGCATGAGATGTGATGTCTCAATGCTTCTAATACCAAACCTGAGACCCTTCCTATAACATGAGATGTGATATCCAACTCCTTCCCATTCCAATCCTGAGACACTTCCTATAGCATGAGATGTGATATCTCACTGCTCATACCAAACCTGAGACCCTTCCTATAGCATGAGATGTGATATCCAACTCCTTCCCATTCCAATCCTGAGACCCTTCCTATAGCATGAGATGTGATATCTCAATGCTTCTAATATCAAACGTGAGACCCTCCCTATAGCATGAGATGTGATATCCAAGTCCTTCCCATTCCAATCCTGAGACACTTCCTATAGCATGAGATGTGATATCTCAATGCTTCTAATACCAAACCTGAGACTCTTCCTATAACATGAGATGGGATATCCAACTCCTTCCCATTCCAATCCTGAGACCTTTCCGATAGCAGAGATGTGATATCTCAATGCTTATACCAAACCTGAGACCCTTCCTACGGATTGAGATGTCATATACAACTCCTTCCCATTCCAATTCTGAGACCCTTCCTATAGCATGAGATGTGATATTTCAATGCTTATACCAAACCAGAGACCCTTCCTATAGCATGAGATGTGATATCCAACTCCTTCCCATTCCAATCCTGAGACCCTTCCTATAGCATGAGATGTGATGTCTCAATGCTTCTAATACCAAACCTGAGATCCTTCCTATAACATGAGATGTGATATCCAACTCCTTCCATTCCAATCCTGAGACGCTTCCTATAGCATGAGATGTGATATCTCAATGCCTCTAATACCAAACCTGAGATCCTTCCTCTAACATGAAATGTGATATCCAACTCCTTCCCTTTCCAAACCTGAGAGCCTATCCATAGCATGAGATGTGATATCCAAGTCCTTCCCATTCCAATCCTTAGACCCTTCCTACAGCATGCAATATGATATCTCAATGATTCTAATAACAATCCTGAGACCCGTCCTATAACATGAGATGGGATATCCAACTCCTTCCCATTCCAATCCTAAGACACTTCCGATAGCAGAGATGTGATATCTCAATGCTTATACCAAACCTGAGACCCTTCCTATAACATGAGATCGGCTATCCAACTCCTTCCCGTTCCAAACCTGAGACCCTTCCTTTAGCATGAGATGTGATATCCAGCTCCTTCCCATTCCAATCCTGAGACACTTCCGATAGCATGAGTTGTGATATCTCAATGCTTCTAATATCAAAACTGAGACCCTCCCTATAGCATGATATGTGATATCTAAGTCCTTCCCATTCCAATCCTGAGACCCTTCCTATAGCATGAGATGTGATATCTCAATACTTCTACCAAACCTGAGACCCTTCCTTTAGCATGAGATGTGATATCCAACTCCTTCCCATTCCAATCCTGAGACCCTTCCTATAGCATGAGATGTGATATCTCAATACTTCTAATACCAAACCTGAGATCCTTCCGATAACATGAGATGTGATATCCAAATCCTTCTCCTTCCAAACCTGAGACCCTCCCTTTAGCATGAGATGTGATATCCAACTCCTTCCCATTCCAATCCTGAGAACCTTCTGATAGCATGAGATGTGATATCTCAATGCTTCTAATACCAAACCTGAGATCCTTCCGATAGCATGAGATGTGATATCTCAATGCTTCTAATACCAAACCTGAGATCCTTCCTATAACATGAGATGTGATATCCAAATCCTTCCCCTTCCAAACCTGAGACCCTCCCTTTAGCATGAGATGTGATATCCAACTCCTTCCCATTCCAATCCTGAGACCCTTCTGATAGCATGAGATGTGATATCTCATTGCCTCTAATACCAAACCTGAGATCCTACCTCTAACATGAAATGTGATATCCAACTCTTTCCCCTTCCAAACCTGAGAGCCTTCCTATAGCATGAGATGTGATATCCAAGTCCTTCCCATTCCAATCCTGAGACCCTTCCTATAACATGAGATGTGATATCCAACTCCTTCCCATTCCAACCTGAGACCCTTCCTATAGCATGAGATGTGATATCTCAATGCCTCTAATACCAAACCTGAGATCCTTCCTCTAACATGAAATGTGATATCCAACTCCTTCCCTTTCCAAACCTGAGAGCCTATCTATAGCATGAGATGTGATATCCAAGTCCTTCCCATTCCAATCCTTAGACCCTTCCTACAGCATGCAATATGATATCTCAATGATTCTAATAACAAACCTGAGACCCGTCCTATAACATGAGATGGGATATCCAACTCCTTCCCATTCCAATCCTGAGACACTTCCGATAGCAGAGATGTGATATCTCAATGCTTATACCAAACCTGAGACCCTTCCTATAACATGAGATGTGATATCCAACTCCTTCCCGTTCCAAACCTGAGACCCTTCCTTTAGCATGAGATGTGATATCCAGCTCCTTCCCATTCCAAACCTGAGACACTTCCGATAGCATGAGATGTGATATCTCAATGCTTCTAATATCAAAACTGAGACCCTCCCTATAGCATGATATGTGATATCTAAGTCCTTCCCATTCCAATCCTGAGACCCTTCCTATAGCATGAGATGTGATATCTCAATGCTTCTACCAAACCTGAGACCCTTCCTTTAGCATGAGATGTGATATCCAACTCCTTCCCATTCCAATCCTGAGACCCTTCCTATAGCATGAGATGTGATATCTCAATACTTCTAATACCAAACCTGAGATCCTTCCGATAACATGAGATGTGACATCCAAATCCTTCCCCTTCCAAACCTGAGACCCTCCCTTTAGCATGAGATGTGATATCCAACTCCTTCCCATTCCTATCCTGAGACCCTTCTGATAGAATGAGATGTGATATCTCAATGCTTCTAATACCAAACCTGAGATCCTTCCTATAACATGAGATGTGATATCCAAATCCTTCCCCTTCCAAACCTGAGACCCTCCCTTTAGCATGAGATGTGATATCCAACTCCTTCCCATTCCAATCCTGAGACCCTTTTGATAGCATGAGATGTGATATCTCAATGCCTCTAATACCAAACCTGAGATCCTACCTCTAACATGAAATGTGATATCCAACTCTTTCCCCTTCCAAACCTGAGAGCCTTCCTATAGCATGAGATGTGATATCCAAGTCCTTCCCATTCCAATCATGAGACCCTTCCTACAGCATGCAATATGATATCTCAATGATTCTAATAACAATCCTGAGACCCGTCCTATAACATGAGATGTGATATCCAACTCCTTCCCATTCCAATCCTGAGACCCTTCCTATAGCATGAGATGTGATATCTCAATACTTCTAATACCAAACCTGAGATCCTTCCGATAACATGAGATGTGATATCCAAATCCTTCCCCTTCCAAACCTGAGACCCTCCCTTTAGCATGAGATGGGATATTCAACTCCTTCCCATTCCAATCCTGAGAACCTTCTGATAGCATGAGATGTGATATCTCAATGCTTCTAATACCAAACCTGAGATCCTTCCGATAGCATGAGATGTGATATCTCAATGCTTCTAATACCAAACCTGAGATCCTTCCTATAACATGAGATGTGATATCCAAATCCTTCCCCTTCCAAACCTGAGACCCTCCCTTTAGCATGAGATGTGATATCCAACTCCTTCCCATTCCAATCCTGAGACCCTTCTGATAGCATGAGATGTGATATCTCATTGCCTCTAATACCAAACCTGAGATCCTACCTCTAACATGAAATGTGATATCCAACTCTTTCCCCTTCCAAACCTGAGAGCCTTCCTATAGCATGAGATGTGATATCCAAGTCCTTCCCATTCCAATCCTGAGACCCTTCCTATAACATGAGATGTTATATCCAACTCCTTCCAATTCCAACCTGAGACCCTTCCTATAGCATGAGATGTGATATCTCAATGCCTCTAATACCAAACCTGAGATCCTTCCTCTAACATGAAATGTGATATCCAACTCCTTCCCTTTCCAAACCTGAGAGCCTATCTATAGCATGAGATGTGATATCCAAGTCCTTCCCATTCCAATCCTTAGACCCTTCCTACAGCATGCAATATGATATCTCAATGATTCTAATAACAAACCTGAGACCCGTCCTATAACATGAGATGGGATATCCAACTCCTTCCCATTCCAATCCTGAGACCCTTCCGATAGCAGAGATGTGATATCTCAATGCTTATACCAACCTGAGACCCTTCCTATAACATGAGATGTGATATCCAACTCCTTCCCGTTCCAAACCTGAGACCCTTCCTTTAGCATGAGATGTGATATCCAGCTCCTTCCCATTCCAATCCTGAGACACTTCCGATAGCATGAGATGTGATATCTCAATGCTTCTAATATCAAAACTGAGACCCTCCCTATAGCATGATATGTGATATCTAAGTCCTTCCCATTCCAATCCTGAGACCCTTCCTATAGCATGAGATGTGATATCTCAATGCTTCTACCAAACCTGAGACCCTTCCTTTAGCATGAGATGTGATATCCAACTCGTTCCCATTCCAATCCTGAGACCCTTCCTATAGCATGAGATGTGATATCTCAATACTTCTAATACCAAACCTGAGATCCTTCCGATAACATGAGATGTGATATCCAAATCCTTCCCCTTCCAAACCTGAGACCCTCCCTTTAGCATGAGATGTGATATCCAACTCCTTCCCATTCCTATCCTGAGACCCTTCTGATAGCATGAGATGTGATATCTCAATGCTTCTAATACCAAACCTGAGATCCTTCCTATAACATGAGATGTGATATCCAAATCCTTCCCCTTCCAAACCTGAGACCCTCCCTTTAGCATGAGATGTGATATCCAACTCCTTCCCATTCCAATCCTGAGACCCTTCTGATAGCATGAGATGTGATATCTCAATGCCTCTAATACCAAACCTGAGATCCTACCTCTAACATGAAATGTGATATCCAACTCTTTCCCCTTCCAAACCTGAGAGCCTTCCTATAGCATGAGATGTGATATCCAAGTCCT